>NW_010112446.1:0-62800 GCF_000699245.1 Pterocles gutturalis | reverse complement strand
TACACTTGTATATTTCTCACAACTTCTGTTAGGTTTATGTGGCTGTTATGGGTTGTCCCACAGGAAATTATTTCAATTTATTGTGATGTGAAAAAATTTCTAGGTTTTGGGCTATAATTTCTTGTTTTGATGTTATATTGTGAAGCATGTCACTGTTTCCTCATGTGAACTTCAAGTTGTTTTCCTTGCTATTTGAAAATATAGAAAGGAAATTGCTGATGCTCTTTTAGCTCTTACTTAAATGAGCTATAAATATTTATTTATTTTAACCTTGAAGTTCTTTATGCATTATCATTGTTTTTGAGGGTCTGCATGCTGGGATGTTTCATGCAACCTTGTAAGTACTCTTAGTCTATAGGAAACACTCTTTTCTGAACGTAATGTCTTTTTTTTTTTTCTAGCTATGCTGGCATATAAAAATGTTTGTGTTTTTTTTCTTGTCTGCTATTCCCAGACTTTTTATATGAAAAACTCAAAATTTTTTGTGCTGTTTTCTTGTTGGCATCACAATGTCATAGCTGTTTCTCATGACTGCTCTTACTGTGAAATGTTTC
The DNA here is from genome assembly GCF_000699245.1 of Pterocles gutturalis. Lineage (NCBI taxonomy): Eukaryota > Metazoa > Chordata > Aves > Pterocliformes > Pteroclidae > Pterocles > Pterocles gutturalis. Next base: position 62,246 of record NW_010112446.1, on the reverse strand, counting down.
TTACATTTAACTTCAGCTTCTTTAATGGAAAGCCTTTAACTTTTTTGCTTACTGATTGACATCTGTCTTGAGTAAAATTAAAATACTCAGAAATCTGAATGCTTTGTTCAAATTGGTTAAGTGAGTATGATTAAGTTGTAAGAAGTAGCCCATCAAGTAAAATCTTATGACTGCATACAAAGCTGTCTGTTGAATTAAAAAAATAGAAACCCATCTTTTATTTGCAATAGCAGTGTTCTGATTTTCATTAAATCAATTATGTTTTACTCTATTTTGTTTAAACTCAAGATTAATTTCTATGGTTACAGGGGATATAAATCTCTAGATTACTTTTAAAAGGGTTTGTTTATTCAGAACAGGGCTGACAGTCTCTCCTTAAGAGAAGCTATTACTTAATTTTATTTTTCTAAGTTTAAATACTTAAAAATATTTGTAATGATACCCCAAAGGCATCATAAAAATGTAAAAATAATTATCCTCTAAAATTACCAAAATTACGGGAAATAGACATTTAAAAAATCTTACTGAGATTCATGGCTGAGAAAAAGAGAGAAAGGAAAAGTGCCTCGCTTCACAGCTTAAATTCTTGTCAGAAGTTTCTGATTTCAGTGATTAAAAATATACTTTTGAATTGTCAGCATTACTCAGATGTGAAAGAATAGCATTGATTTCCCTTTTACTTACAGCTAAAGCTGACTGCTCCCAAATTCTGCAAGCACTTTCTTGGGAGAAATTTCTACATTACTATGTACGGTGATTTTTCAAGTAGAAATGATTCTTCCCCCATAGTTGGGGAAGACCATTTTTTTCATAGGCCAAACCAGTCGGCAAGTACCCTGCGGTAGATCAAAAGCAGGATGGATAGCATTTTGTGGCAAGCAAGTGGAGGGGTCCAGAGATACTTCTTTGTGCCACATTGTACATTACCTTGGGAAGCTAATGGTCATTTGGTAGTTAACAGAAATAAGACCGAGCGATGTTCTCTAAAGGAAGGGATTTTTGTCAGGCATTATGGCTGGACTTTGGTACTTCCTCGGTGCTATAGCAGAGGAATAGTAGCTTGCTCAGACAATGCAGCAAAGCAGTCCATTTGAAGTGGGGCAGCACAAAAGGGACCTGTGTGCCTGACTCAGAAACTGACTAGATTTAGGGAAGAGGTGAATAGCCTCTATCAGTGTGTCACTCTGCATCAGCTGCCTAAGGACTTACAGTGACCAGGTGTCCCAGTGGGTTCCCAAGATTTAGGGCAGATGATCCAAGTCTTGGGGTTTCCTGTTACATGATGGGGGGGGGGGAAGGACCCTTTGTCTTAATTTTTCTTCCAATACCATGAAGCACTTGGATGAAAATCTTAATGGTGCACAGAATCAGCTTATTTCCAGTGTATTTGTTTATTTGCTTTCGTGCCTGATTTATGTGAGCTCTTTAGACAAGGAATCATAAACTTCTCATTTCAAACTGGGCATTTTCGTGGTCCAGTCCAGTCTTTTAGTGAGGGAGAAACTTGTTATGTGGCAAAAATGCTAGAGCAACCACTAAAGTCATGTTTCATCTATGTAATACAAATGAAGGTGTTGAAACGTAATGAAGGGATTTTTGCACTAATAACACTATTGTACTGATGATGAAAATCCAGAAAAATGCTTGAATACTGAAACAGAATGGTGCTCATCCCTCTGAATCATGTATGACAGTGGTAGGATTTTGAGACAGAGTTAAGTGTTGTGTCAGTTCGTGCTGCATCAGTGTATAGGTGTATTAGTAAATACACGGAAAATTTAGAACTCTGAATGAAAAGGGTCTGGCACAGGAGCGCGGGACTGCGGCGTGCATGAGAGAGGCTCCAGTCCAGCCACGGCAACAGCACAGCTGATGCCACAGGCCTCGCTGCTCTGGTGTCCTGTGATGGCTTCTGCTGAAGTGGATTCAATTTAGTCCCAAAGCGGAGCATGTGCACATGTAACTCTCTCAGAACTGCACTGGAAAAACTTGGATTCTGAATTTCCTAATTATGATCTGACAGAGTAACTTTTTATTACTGTATGTCTGTTAAATGAGATTGGAAATCTTTTTATATTGTAAAACATATTTGAATCAAGAAAATATAGTGCTAAATGAGCTCAGGCTGTGAGAACAAGAGACAAGAAAATCCTCTTACAGAAAGACAAAAGCAAAGTTGAATGCAGTTACTGAAAGGTTGTAAATGAAGCATTTTGACCAGCAATGGTAAAGGCCAATTATTGCAAATATGTATTTTGACCAATTTACTTTTATCTCTCAACCAAAACATTCCCCACAATTGTTGTAGGGTTTATATTTTAGTCAATGAGGTTTTGGATGATTGTGTAAAAAATATAAATTTTGAAGCAAGATATGATTAGAGTTGGACAATAAACAAGAAAAAGGGAAATAGTAAGCTTTATTAAAATCAGATGTTGCTTTTTTTTTTATTGACGGTATTTGTTGCCACAGAGAATAAATGAGGACTAGTTACTAAAAACGTTTAGCATGACATTACATTTCAGAAAGCCTACTGTTCATTTTTTCTGGAGGTCACCTCATGTTCCTTTTGACCCTCTACCGTCCATTTTCAGAATATTTAGATGTGCTTCTGTATGTGCAGGTATCAAACCAGTGTGTTCCCACAAGACCTAAGAAAAGTGACAAAATTAACAGAGACTTCTTTATCTTACGCTCTACATAAATTGAAGTTTTCTGTTTCAGAGTTGAAATTCAGTTTTTATAAGTAATTATCCTATAAAATATTTTTCTGTCTTTTTAAATGGCTGAAATACAAAGCATTAAAATGGTTTTAAGAATATGCAATATAGTCTAGGATAACTTCAATCTTAAAAAAAAAACCAATGGCTTCAAAATAGTTTTTCTGTTCAGTTGGAGTTTGCTGTAGGTACCATACACATTTTAAAACATGCAGCAGACCAAACAACAACCCAGTAAAACCTAAAGCCAGTGATAATACTGGGTACTTTCAGTCTTTATTGTGGTCAGTGGGGAACTGGAGCTTTCGAGCTGTTAGGTCTTAATTTTGCATTACTCTTACTAGAAGAGTCTTGAACGAAGAATGATTTGCAGTTGTGTCACAAGATTCCAAAAATAATCTCTTCAGCATGCAGTTGACAAAATCTTAGACCAACTCTGGATTATTTTTAAGGAAAGCACGGTAAGATGAAATGTGAGGCTTTTAGGCTGATAGTAATTTACTACCAAATTTTCCACTTTGTATAATAAATGGTGAACAAAAAATCAGAATAACCTATTGCAGAGCTAAAGTGTGCTTTAGAGGCTAAGTATTTAAAATGTGAACTGACAGCAGCAAAAATCAGTGAAACAATTTTTAACCATAGGCAGTACATATCTGCTATGTAAAGCAGGAATTAAAAACCCAAAAATATTTCCTTTAAAAGCAAGCTGTTTTTTTTTTATTTACTGTGTAAACAGTGCTTTTTCATTTTTTACCAGTTTCATATTAAGCAAAATTAAGAATTTTCCACTCCAGACCAGGCATTAGGAAATGGCTTTGCTTCTTACTGCAGTTTAGAGGTTTCTTAATCGGTTTCTTAATGATCACCGGATACTGCCTGTGGTATTCTGTAAACAGGTTTTATCTTCCAATATCCCACAACGGTTAATGCAATTTTTTGCAATGATTCATTAAAATTTAACTTTCAAAAAAGGTGTGTTTTAAATTAGAAAAATACTATTAATATTACACATTTTATTTTAAAAATATTTTTAGAGTTTTGTACCATCTTCAATATCCCACAATGGTTAATGCAAATTTTTGCAATGATTCCTTAAAATTTAACTTTCAAAAAAGGTGTGTTTTAAATTAGAAAAATACTATAAAAATATTTTTAAAATAAAATGTGTAATATTAAGAGTTTTATACCATCTTTACCTTGAGAAGGCAAAATGCCTCGGTCTTTATTTTCGTGGCTATTAATTCAGTTTTGAGTGTTCTTACCCCACGTACCACACACTTTATTAACACAACACCCCCGTTCTTGGTTATGTTAATTCCTTTGCTCCGAATGTAAGACTACGAATAAAATGCAGTTTAAAAGTTTCCCTGCCCGTTGCTGATGCTGTAACATAAATGCTGATGTAAAGCAGAAACCGAACAAAGTCACAATTTTCCCGAGATTAGAGGTAGCCAGGCTGGCTGTCTCCTCGCCTCCTGCTACCCGCTTCCAGCGTCGGGCCACCCCCACGCCACAGTTTAGATATTATTTGCTCTTTTGGGTTTCAGATTACGAGAGCAATTGATCTGTGTGACCTATTTTAGAAACTTTCACGTTTGCTGGGGAAACCTAAACCAAATGTATCCCCTCAAGAGACAAATCGGTTGAAAACTGGCCGGTTGGCGTTTGGAGGCAGGCAGCGCGCCTCGGCAGTGATGCTGGTAGGACAGCACCACCTCATGGCCTGCGGGTGAATCAACAGCCAAACTAAATAAAAGCTTTCACACTGTTACATTCAGAGCTGGATCTTCAACTCTGAACTTAACTTCGGTTTAATTTAATTGGTTTAACCTTTGTTGCATGTCACTGTGTCAGGGAGTTAAATAATTTCATCTTTTTAAGGTTTCAGTTTCTGAAAAGTCGAATCCAGGTAACAGTACTTTAAAAACAAAATTGCTGCTGTTCTTAGGCAGCATCCTACAGGAGCCTGTATGAATTCAATGAGCTGGCAGTGCTTAAAATATAACCTAGAGAGAAGTTATGTGGGACCTGGCCTTTCATGTGTTGCGTTTTTAAAAAGTTCATAGCTCTATCTAATCAAAGGTAGTTTGTAGTGGAAAACTTCTCCATAGGAGTAATTTCTGCGTCAAAACTTTTCTAACTCATCTTTCCAAACTGTAATCGTTAAGGAAGAACTCATTATTTTAAAATTTCTTTAATATAAGTTAGGTATGTTTATGGTATCTATTCTGTTTGGGTTTTATTCCAAACTTCTGAAGTTGCTTGCCTTCATTACATCCATTAAGCATGGAAAAATTCATTTTTTTAAAAAAAATATGTTTTAGACATTGCAAACAATTTCTTTTTGTACTAAACCAAATTTATGTTCTTACACCAGATACTGTCTCTCTTCCTAGTACTGAGACGGTATTTTTTTTGGTTGGAAACATGAAGTTCCTGTGCATCACCTAATGTCTTATTGAAATTCTTAATTTCTTCTGAAATAGGCAGTGGCTATGTTTGGGTTGACTGTATGTTTGGAATTGAAAACATTGTAGCTGTCTAGATCGTAATGTTATAACAATCTTTAGTTTTCTGCTCTGTGCAGAGGGGATTGTGGAATGTAGTCACATTTTCGTGGATCTGTAGATGAATCTATTTAGGTAAGACATCTGAATACAAGGCTTTTTGGACATATTGAAAAATTAAATAACCTTTTACTTATTTTTGTGGTTAATTAGACACTTACATTAGCAGTGCTTGTCAATGCTGCTGAATTAACAGTAAATGCAGTGTTTCGTAGGACTTTTGTAAGAGCCTTTCTATTATGTTTTGGTTTAAAGTATTTTAAAAGCTTTCTTTAGCAAAGTACATCTTTTAACAATTCGGAATGGCAGTATAGTGCAAAGTGTAACAGTCAATTTTATATGGTAGTAAATAGTTGCTTATTGTTCTGATGGAAGAGTAAACTTGATAAAATGCTATGTTTGTTCAATGAAAATGACTATTCAATGCTGTTGAATTCTCCATACAATATGTCACGGGAACCTACTCCAATCATTTTAATCGTAAACAATGCTGCTGCTTCTTGCAGTGGGTTAAACGTATGCAAATTGGAACCTACTGTTTCATGAGTGATCAATTCTTTGTTGGGAGTGGAAAGAAATGTTGTATGTATTGCTAAGATACTGAAGGAAGCATAGTCAGCGTCTTTGTTCTAAAGTATATGCATCTTTTGAAGATGCTGCTTTCGAGGGAATGCTTTCCTGTTTCTCTTCTTATTTAAAACTATAGCCTGCTCTAAAATCATAAAAAAAAAAAACTCAATAAAATAACATCTACCATTTCTAGTGAAGGCCCCAAGTATAAATAGAGCTGTGCATACCACCTGTGGTAGCAGATGGCAGCCATTCACAGCTTCCTTTTGTGTTGGACCCGCATTATATGTAATATTTGCTTTTATGTTTTAATAAGAGTTGTTAAAAAAAATCTACAGTGGCAACAAAACACAGATATGTGCGTTAAAGAGGTAGTTTACAATGAAGATAAACTTTTTGAAGTGCAAACTGGAACCTGAAGTAATTTTTGAAAAATTACATTACAGACTTTAATGTGAATTTATAGAGTGTTTTTCACTTGTGTGATGCTGATGCTTTTGTTGCCACCCAGTGTAAAACTGCTGCTGCTTCACTGTAGAGAATCGATTGTTTTATCATGATCAGAACTACACTTGGAAGTTTTTAAATAACACCTGGAGTCTCCAGCTTTGGTATTTGAGCTTCAGAGCTTATTGTTTTTAAGTTTCTGAAGTTGTAACTAAATATACCTCCTTTCATGGCAGATGCGTCTTTTAGGAAGTTCCCTACTGGTGCTGTCCAGCCTCTGCTCTCCCTTGTGCTGATACAGGTATTTGTGGAGCTGAAATGAAAGAAACTGATTCTTTATATTTGGTCTTCAGCATTGTTAATGGCCATTTCCAGGAAAGCAATTTTTAAAAAGTAATTTCAGTGTTTTGGTGTGTGGTATTGACCCTCAAGGGAGTGCCAGTGGGACTGGGAAGAGGGGGGAGCTTGGAGTTTCGTAAGCAGTCTTTGTTGTCAGAAAGAGAGTAACCCTCTGTGTTCTGGTAGTGAACAGAAGTTCAAGAACATGCTGTTAGTATAGTGATACAACTGATGTTGGCAATGTTGAAAGGAAATTATTTTTTTTTTCCCCATGATTCCCATAAAAATATCAGTCATATCTGAAAATTCAGTAGTGTTCTTCCCCATAAGTCAAGTTCAGTCTTAATGTAGTGCAAGAGTGCTGCAACTATGAAGGGCACTTCTCTAAACCCTCCTATCCCTTCAGGGAAAAAAATAAATAATTTCATTATTTCAAGGTTGAAGGAGAGGCTTTTTTTCTCTGCTCCAGACTTTCAGAAAAGACGGAGGTATTTTCCAGAGGCAGAGAATGGGAACTGTGACAAGAGGCCAATATTCAGATGTGTTTGTGCTTGTCTTCAGGTTGTTCTCATCTATCCTTTTGATGGCTGTGTTGACTGGTGGTGTAATTGTTTTGAAAATGAGCATATACAGGAAATAGGAAGTTGCAGTTATGATGGATGGGTAAATGGAGTGGAAAAATTGGATATGCTGAAATGCAAGTGGGATTTAAAATTGTACTAGGTCTACTTGAAAGATTAATTAGAGAAGATACAAAAAATTAGCCCAGAGGCAGTAAAAAAGCAGGGAGGGAGAGAGGGATTGACTGGCCAAGAGAACTGTTGCAAAAGGGAAGGCTTTGTAGAGATTAAGTCAGATTTGGCAAAATTCACAATGAGGTAACTAATGGTATTAACCCCCCCAAAGTTAAAATATTCTTTAGCTATGTAAATGAAAACACAATTAGCAAAAAAGCAGATTTGTCGTGCAGCTGGAATGTAGATTAGGAATAGTTTAGGCATGGTCTCCAGACTAAATTAATAAGGAAAAAGCAGTGGACCAGCAGGGTAAAAGCAAGATACTTACAGGGAACCAGGGCATAGAATTAGAAAATTGCACAAAATCTCCAAACTTTAATGCAGTCAAGTTGTGGTTATCAGAGAATCTCTGGGCTGAGTTCAGACACAGTGTATTTGAGAAATCCCAAGTTGAAGGCAGCTATTCTTAATGAAAATACATTGGTGGAAAATGGTGACATTTGATCAGAGGGCAGCAAATTTAATGCCTATAATTAAGTCAGCAGAGGAAAACCGATAATGGCTTCAGCAGGGCCTGACTCAGAAGTGGTCCAGGCTTCAGAAAATAGTTTAAGGGGAAAAAGATAAATAGCAAGCAAGATACGCTGCAGTATAATTTGGTGTCTTACTGAAAATAGGATGTGCCCAACCAGCTTGATGCTTTAAGAAAATCTGCTTTTTCTTCGTTAAGACCTGGTGTCTGATAAAGTGCTAATAGGAAGTCTAGAGGAGATTAGGAGTGAAAATATTAACTGAGTAAGATGGATAAGCAGAAGGAATGCTTCTGAAAGAAGTATTGGGCTGAAGAGAGGTTAATAGTAGAGTTACTCTGGGATTGATTTTAAAACTCATATTGTTTAGTACTGTTCTTATTTTGCGGAATGCAAAAAGTAAGATGGATCACTAAAAATTTACTGATGAGGGCGTGCTGGGAGGGAGGAGCATGATACGTTACAGCAAGTGCTGAATGGCTCTGAGGTCTGGAGTTGTGGGGAGAAGAAAGAAATTCACCAGTAGAATATGCATTTAGAGACTGAAACAAAGGGTAAGCTCGAAACTAGTCAATGAAAATTATAGAAGAAAAGATATTTCCAGCTGAGTTACAAAGTAATTAACACCAGTGAATGTCCTTCCAGTCATCTGCATTGGAAAAGGAGGGATACAAACTGGAGCAAATGCAAAGGAAAGTTATGGGTTAGGCAACTCAGAACTCTCTTGTGAGAAGAAACTAAAAGCTTGGGGTTGTTTGTCTGGGACTACAGAAGTTAGAGGGAGATAGGATTATTAATGATAAACTCAAACACACATGCAGGGAAGCAGAGCTTTTAAGAGAAAGGTCTGTTTTGAAGCAAGAGCAGATGGATAGAAGTTGGTAATCAGTAAACCTGGAAATCTGATGGCTCTTACTTGTAATAAGAGCAGTAGGATTCTAAAGCCATTCAGTTAGAATAGGGAGATGCTTTATTACCTTTAGGCTGGAGCTTGCTAATTTTGTAGAGTGTATGGTGTGCCTCTGATAACCCCAGAATAATTGTAGGTTGATGACCTTGGAGATATCTTCAAGATTTATATTTGTATAATCAGGGGTATTTTATGTCTGCAGAAGATTAAGCATTGGGCCAAAAAAAAAATTTTTTTAAATAAAATACACGTTCTCTTTAATGATAGTGAGACCTCCTTTTCCATAAAAATTGTTTGATTTTGCTGATACAGTAATAACAAATTGAATTCAAAACTATGCCAGTAGTACATGATAAGAAAAAGCAAAAGAGAAATAGCAACAGAGCAGGATTGCAGAAGATGCTGTTAGAATTTGAGGGAAAGTAGAACAAGAAGTCTCACTTCTGATGCAAATCTTGGGAACTAAGAGCTTGATGTGAGTATGGGCATAATGGTGTCATTCTAAATTCATGAAAATAGCTTTACAAATGAAGGAGAGGCAAAGTGGGGTCAGTGCAATTCAAACACACGATGACAATTTTGGCCTAAATAGAATGCTCTTTGTGACTAGATGAATTAATTACTGTAAGACAGTGTTCTTGCTTGTCATTCTGATTCTTTCTGCTTGTTAATCACTCGTAAATTGTAGCTATTGCAATAATATTAAGATTTATTACTTAATAAAATTTTGCTAATCTCTTTTATGGTTTAACATTTGTTCACGTATTGATGTAAATGTTTTGAAATGTGTTTTATTTTACATTTCTACTCTTTGTCCTCTGTACAAAGTACTTTCTTTCTGCCTACTATTATTCTACTGAAACATTGTATGACTGTTTTAAATGTTTTGCTTTCATAGTCAAGCTTAATTTGCTTATTCAGCAAATTTCATTACATACCAAGTCTGAGCTGAGAAAGAGACTAGGGTACAAAAAATAAGTTCCAGTCGCGATGAGTAGGAACATCTGTAGAATAATTTAGCTTATTCTTTGTACCTCATTGATCTTGTAGTGGTTTCAGTATTTCCCTTCATACTGCTTATGATGGTGCTAACACACTTTAGGAAACTTTGGATCTAATGGAGGTACTAACAGAACTCAGTTTGCTATGAAAGGGGTGAAATTTCCTGTGCTGTTAATCACAGGGAAAACTTTAAACTTGAAAACTGGGAAAGTTGTAGTAAAAGTGAAACGGAGCAAATAATAATAGGGAAATTTATGTGTATTTATTTTCACAAGGACACACTTATTTTTAGTTGTACAAATCACTGTGGTCTTACTAAATATATTTTTTTTTTCCTCTTGCTTTTTTCAAAGAGCTGCTGATCTTTTGAAAAAAAAAAAATTGAGGGAATTAATCTTCTATTTATCCAAACTATTATTGTGTTCTTTCTCTGTGTTTTTTTGTTTAATTACAAGGAACATTTGCATGAAAATAGAATTTTAAGACTTAAACTTCTGATGCTTTATCCCAGCTACACAGTTAAACTGCATTTATTGTATTTGTAAACTAAAACAACTGTTGTTTTGTAAAATCCTTTGCATGCTTTTTTACACTAAATTATTAATGAATATGTGATAATACACTTTAGAAAGGTTCCCCCTTGAAAATACATACCACTATGGTATAAATCTCCTTCCTCTCCCTCCATGCCATCATATCTTCTACAAAACCTTCCAAGGAAGTCATATTGGTAGTCATCTCATTTCAGGGGCCAGATAGACTAGATTTCTATAGTTCCTTCATTCTCTAAAATAAGCAACATCTTACGCTACGTCAAATCTTTTAAATCAAACTAAAGTTTGCAAATCTTCTTTCAGGTCTTTAGGAGTTTTTTTGTCTTTTCTAAGGATCTTTGTAAAGACTTTTAGTAAAGCAAATCAAGTGGATTTATAGCAAAATGTATGCACAGTGAAGTGGAAAAACAGAGATAGAAATTTGATAGGGATGTATTCTCTGGCAAAACTTACTAAAGATTATCAGATGATAGAGATACTACCTCAGTTTGGGCTCAAACTGGTCTCTGTACTACTGCAAAAACAGAAAAGAGAGGGGCAGCAACTTGCTCTACAAGTTCTGATAACTGAACCTGAATATGTATATCATACCTCATCAATAAAGTGTTTAAAACTTCCTTGCATTGTCTTCTAAAATGAACTTATTTTCTAAAATATACATTAGGTTCTTGTAATGTTTTGTGTTATTATTTTAATGTTTAATATTTTTAATATCTAATATAGTAGTTTTATTTAGTGTTTAGTTTATGGGTTTTGGATAGAAGACTTATTTTTACTACTTCTCTCTGAGTTCTACTTTCATACATCAGATCTTTTTTAGGTGATTTTTAGGTATTGGCTGCTTGCAAAATGTGAAAATTCTACTATAAAAGAGTAAATTTTATTATTTTTAATTACAGAATAATTTTATGGATTCATGTTTGAAATGTGTAATACTGAACATTAAACTAAGTAATTTCTCTGAAGTTTAATGATTATTTCTATTCATTTAGATTTCTCATATTGGAAAGCTGAAAGAATTTCTTCTGCAACACAGAAAGGATTACATTAATGCTTACAAGTAAGTGTGCATTTTGTTTAAACAGATTTCTTTATTTCTTTTCAGAGTTTATAAAGTGAACTGCTTAAAAATCTATAGGCATAATGACTAAAAACAAAACATAGATTGCTTATTAATTGGCTTACCATAAGCTACTTAAGATGAAGAATAGTGCTGTTACAAAAAGAAGATGGTCCTAAATTAAATTACTCTCGGAATTTGAAGCAAATTTTTGGCTATTAGAAGTGAGTTCTGAAACAGAACAACCTGGCAGTCAAAGTCAACACCTTTTACGGACCTGCAGAGTAGGCTTTTGAAGCGGTTCCTGAGACAGCAGACCAGACTAGATGCGGTGCTCCAGGTTATCCCTTTCATTCTGTGACATTAAACCTACCTGTTATCACTAAGTGTACAGTCTGTAGCATCAGCAGGTAAAGAAGGTGAATGATGCGAACTCTTCAGAGTCTGGAATGTGAATTCTAGATGAAGGACACTATTGAGAACATGGTGTCAGGGGCAACAGCACAGGATTTGCTTTTCTATGACAACAAAACTTCAGTTCTCGTAGTTATTGTGTGGAGAAAGTTTTGATTCTCTTCAGCCATTAGGAAACATTCTAAACTGCTGTGCCTACTTACTTGCTGATAGCTTTAGGAGTAGGATTTTAGAAGATTAAAAACCAAGTTTACAGGTTGGTGTTAGTAAGAGAAGAAAAAAAAAAGTATCTTGTGATTTGCAGATTTAACATTCTTAATTACTAAATCAAGTGATCCTAAGATTTAAATGTTAACTGCAACTGGTATTTTGGTGAACTGAGTACAAATACTCATATCATTTGAGAAATGGAAAACTTGCTTTTTAATGAAATTCTTATTCCCTGCAAACTTAGTAGTCATATTATAGGTTGCACAATATTTCATTCCAGAAAGACAGTACTTTGTAGGTATCACATTAACTAACTTTGCTTTTGTAAATAGAAGTTTAGCAGTTCCAGTTGAACTAATCACTGGTTTATTTCATATTGTAAAAATGGGTTTGTGACACATCTGCTATAAGTATTTATTTGAAGAAAGTACGTATCATCTCCATGTCTTCACAGTGCAGACCCCATAACATCTAATTATTCTTTTCCTTCCTTCTCAGTCTGTAGCTATGTCTAAGATAAAAAATGAACAGTGCAACATAACATAAAGTGAATGCTGTCTTTGAAGGAAATATACTTGGCTGTGGAAAAATGCCCACCAAATTTGTGATGCCTTTGTCACACTGTCATTTAAATCGGGATGGATGATCTGCTACCCTGGTAATGCGTACGGAGAGAGGTGTTCTCCAGGGTTCTGGGACTCCACTTTATTCTGGGATCCGTGGTTCAAAACCAAAGCTTGTAAAATTCCAAACAGATGTAGAATTGGAAGAATGTGAGTGCAATACAGAATTAATGCATGCCAGCTGGGATGCATTGAAAAACTGGGATGCACCCATTACAAAGAAGCCAATGAATTTCTACCAAGTGAAGTTTCCAGCTTGTAGGGTGCAACCACTTTAAAGAGTACATAAGCAAGCTGTTCTTGAGGCTGCAAAAGTGGTTGTGGCAGTGCCCTTCTTGGGCGCGGGGGGGAAGTATCACTTAAAACAACTAAATATCTTCTTTTTTTCACAGTCATCGGAGATGCACACAACTGAGTTGGTTGGGGTTTTTGGGGGGGGCCGATGGGTGGGGGGGCTGTCGAAATGAAACAGTGCAGGTAACCTTTCCTTTTTAAAGGATCTTCTGAAACTTCACAATTTCCTGTGTTGTATTTTTCCAGTCCCTCAGCATAACTGCGGTATTGCATGGGGTGAGTCAGCTCTGTCTGCATTCCAATTCTGCCACAACCCCAACTAAAGCTAAGCTGGTGCTGCAATCAAGGTAGAGAAAATGCAGTCTAAAGTCATCTTGAGTTGAAGATACTGAGTCCCAAGTAAATGTTATACCTTTCTTCAAAAGGCTTCGCAGGTGCCAAATAGGAGCATTATCCAGTGTTGTATTTTAACCCTTGCTGGCTGCAAAACACTACAACACTGCTCGCTCACCCTCCATTCTCCCATGGGGGGAGAATTAAAGGGATAAAGGGAAAAGAGACTCCTGGGTTGAGATAAGAACAATTTAATAACTAAGCTACAATAATATTGGAAATAATAATAATTGTGACAATAATAGTAATATATATGAATGAGTGATATACAATGGAACTGCTTACCACCCGATGACCGAGGCTCAGCCCGTTCCTGGCTGATGATTCCGCAGCAGGGAAGGTCCCAAAAACACAATCCCAGAACAGAGATAAGAGCCTGAGTGTCTGAGACTGAGATGACCAAGAGAGGGATAACCTCTGGTCCTCTCTGGGAGAAAACCAGCAAGAGAGAGCAAGAGAAAGAACTTCAGGTCAGATCCTCATCTATAAACTGGCCATGACGTGCATGATATGGAATATACCATTAGCCAGTTTGGGTCTCAGTCCCAAACCTAAGGTCGAATCCTAGGCTAGTAATTGGTGCTGTGCTCCCTCCCAGCTTTTCCTGCACCTGCAGACACTGGCACAGCAGAGAAGCTGAAAAGTCCTTGACTGTCCCAGCAAGAACTATAAACATCAGTATGTTATCAGCCTCCTCAGCACAAATCCAAAACACAGCCTCTTATTAGCTACTATGAAGAAAGTTAACTCTGGCCCTGCTGAAACCAGGACATCCAGACAGATATCCAGCCCCCAGGGGAAGACAGTAGGAACAGGTGAGCTGTCTGCTATTCCTTAGGCTCAGTCCATATTGGAGGAACAGTCTTTCTGAGAAACAACTTCTAGGCCTGAAAGGGTCTGTCACAGTAACAGCAACAGTATACAGTCAGTGGTATCAAAATGTGTCCCTAAGTAAGTCACCAGATTGTTTGTGTGTGTTGGGTTTTTTTGTCTCCTTGAGATTTTAAAGCAGTATTTTGTTATTTCAAAAAATGAAAAAAAAAATAATATTTTGGCATATTTTATAAGTGTAAGGCTATGGGAGCTATTTGTAGTCAGTGCTGCTGAAAATTAACCTCAAGGGTGTGGGTGTTGGTTCTGTGTGCAAGGTGTATCAAGAACTGTTTTCCCAAGCAGCAAGTGGATGTAGTGTACAGCTGTGTGTAATGGCTATCTCTTTGCTTTTCAACTCTTATTGGAATGAATAGTCATGAACAACACTAGGTGGAGCTACCAATTTAATACTGAAATAACTTTTTACTGTGTGAAAATGTGAATGCATAAGCTGAGAAACTGCAAATAATTGCAGTAAGAGCAAACAGTCAGTAGCAGTTACATTTTGGGTACTATTTGTATTTTATTAACAGTAGTGTGCATAAAACTGAAGTGATAAGAGGAATAAAAATCTGTCCAAGCTATTTTGGTTTCTGAGGCTTCCCTACAGACTTAAAAAAAATATGTAAATATGTTGTTGTGGAATCATAGAATGGTTTGGGTTGGAAGGAACCTTAAAGACCATCTACTTCCAACCCCCCTGCTATGGGCAGGGACACCCTCCACTAGACCAGGTTGCTCAAAGCCTCATCCAGCCTGGCCTTGAACACCTCCAGGGATCCACAACTTCTCTGGGCAACCTGTTCCAGTGTCTCGCCACCCTCACAGTAAAGAATTTCTTCCTAATATCCATTCTAAATCTGCCCTCTTCCAGTTTAAATCTATTACCCCTCGTCCTGTTGCTACATTCCCTTGTAAAAAGCCCCTCCCCGTCTCTCCTGTCGCCCCCTTCAGGTACTGGAGGGCTGCCATAAGGTCTCCCCAGAGCCTTCTCTTCTCCAGGTTTAACAACTCCAACTCTCTCAGCCTGTCCTCATATGGAATGTTCTGTCATTTGAATAGACAAGTTTTTTACTTCTTCATTCATATTTATGTTGGACAGCATTTGGGTAGAAAAAAGGCAGTAAATTAAAATGCACAAAACATACTAAATTTAAACATCATTTATTAAATACGAAATAAAATAATTTGAAACATACTAGATCCCCAAAGGGAATGTCTGCTGTATTTACAGCTCAGGTTATACATACATGTACCTGCATACTTACACATATGCCTACACACTTACATGTGTGTAGTGTGAGAGCATGTATGTATGTATATATTTGTAAAGCAATATGTGCAGGTGGGAAATTGGGCATATTTGTGCTAAAACAGTACATATTAGTATTTTAGAAGTGCTCTGTTTCAGCTTCTTGCTTCTCTCTCTCTTGTATTATGTTGTTGGAGGAAAATCAAGTTTTTCTCCTTTATTTGGTGTCTTTATTGAGTCAAAAAGCAGAAAATGTTTTATGCACCAGCAGAAAGAGTTACTAATTCCAAAAGCTGTTGTAACATCTCCATCAACTCTGCCAGCAAAATAGGATCATAGAAATGATAGGCTGGAAGGAGCATGGCTGACACATTAAAAAACGGAAAGACTAGATTATTCGACCACCATGTTTTGCTTGCTTTTAAACATTTATTTCAGTGGAGATTACATACCCTCCTTCTGCTTTTTTCTGTCTCCTTATCCATGCTACTAGAATTTTATTTGTTTACACTAACTTATTGTGGTTTGTCCTCACTCTCTTCTAGAATTGACAGTTACCGTATATTTGGGTGTTCTCTTTAACCTTTGATCGTACTTTTTCCCCTGCTTTGAATGCTGTCCCAATAGGTGTTGCAATGAGGTGCTGAAATAAAATAAAACTCCAGCTGAAGCCTTGCACAGAGCTAAGGAGAGCAGAAATATTACCTTTCGCAATGGATTATACGGCATTTATGCATCCCATTGTAACAATGACTTCTGTGCAACAACATTTGCATGTTTATGATCCAGTACTATCCCAGATGACTTTCTGAAGAACTGTTCCCTAATCAGCTGTTCCACATTCTCTGTGGGTTCAGATAATTGTTCCTGCTGCAACAGAGCCTCTGACCATTCCTTATGGAAATTCTTCATGTCATTTCTCCAAGTTGGCAGTAGTGTTTTGAATTGAAGTCTTGTTCTCTTGGTACAGTTTTAATTCGCTTAGCTTTATGCCTCTGCAAATGTAGTAAGTGTATATTCCATGCTACTGAGTTGTTATTGAAAGTATTAAGTAGGGTCAGATTCAGGACAGAGCCCTGTGGAACACAACTCAGTGTATACTTCTGTGTTGCTATATAACAACTCCAAGTTCAGCTTTTCAAGCAGTTTCACATCCTTACGGTGCTTGTTTTTTCTATCTCATTTATTTGTTGGTAGCTTATGGGAATGTCATGTGAGATGGTAACAAAAGCCACACTAAAGAGAAGATAAATAGCAACAATTGCTTTTCACCCATCCATAAGACCTGTCACTGCATCCCAGAAGTAAATTACACTGCGTATGACATACTCTTGATACATCTTAGCTACTGGTCGTCTTTTGGTCTTTCCTAAGTGCTTAAAAATGGTTTGATTATTTGTTCCTACATTTTCCTAGACTGAGTGGTCTATAAGTCCTTTGCTTTTTTTTTTTTCCTTAACCCTGTTTTTTAAAGATAGTTGCTACACTTAATCTTTTCATTGACCTAGCACTCACTTATTCTCCCCTAGTTCTTGGCAGTGAGGATACATCCTTTCGGTTGATGCATTTCCGATTTTAGGTGTTTCTCCTAGTAATATCTACACAGTAATCTCCTGTTATCATTGGCATCCCTTCCCAGTTATGTCTCATCCTGCACTTGACCCTTTTCTGATTGTGTCCCTACATGCTGCATTCTTTTAGACTTGTCAGTAGCAAACAGACCTAATTTGCACTTTGTGTTATGCTTTTTGTGTTTGAGCTCAATGAAGAGCTCATGAAGTAGCTAAGTTCATCTCTTATTGCATTGCCTATTCTTACCTTTCATCAAGGGCAGAATCACAAATGATCATAATGTTATTTCTATACAAAAACTACTAGTTCACCTCAGTTCTTTCTGTTCATTTTTAGGTTTCCCTTTCCTGTGCAATTTAACCTACTAATTTTTCTAGACTGCTCGAAGTCTGACTACTTGATGGACACTGTTTTTATCTTACTCATCACCCACTTTCTTAAAAATCACAACTGAAGTTGCCTTCCAGCCCAAGTTTCTCCTGAAGCTGTCACCTATTGTAGGATGAAAATCTAGAAGAATTTCTTTTCCCCCTTTCTCCCTTCTTTATCGGCATGCATTAGCCAGTGTGTGTCTTCTTCTGATTGCTTGTAGTAATATAACTATATAATTACTTATTGTATGTTATAAAAAATACTTTTGTAAATTTAGAATAGTTCTATCGAGAGGGGAATAAAGTCCTGATATTTAGATGTCAAATACATGACAGTGTTGGAAACAAAAAAGTGAAATATAGAATACATCTAATTAATTTGCCTTAATGTTTGCAAGAGTATGTAAGATATCTCTAAGGGTATCAGACTGTCTTACAAATTGAAAATATCTTATTTTTTACTTGTATTACCGCATTAATATGGTGGCATTATACATACCTTGAACAAGCAGGGAAATTTTCACATATAAATAACAATCTGAATTAAAATGAGGGAATGAGCTAAGATTTTTTGGGGTTTTTTTCCCTGTTTTTAAAGGCAAATTTGATGGCTATGATGACTGTATCATCAGGATGCTCAAGGTGAACATAAGATAAGCTGCTGTAGCAAAGTTTTATCATCCTGTCATCTGTGATTGTGGTAACACTATTACACACTGTTATACATACGCTTTTCTGGTGGTTATCTACTGTGTGTTAATATTTTACTGACAGGCCTCCATTTTTATTAGATTAGTAACAAAAAGATATATTAATCCTATTAGAAAACATTAAATATATAATGTATCATCTAAGATAGAAATAAACAATGGGAACAGGTTTTAATAAATCTTATAATCCACTTAACATTTAAAATGTGCATTATTTTCCAACATTCTTCTTTACGTTTGAATTCATAGATTTCATAGTACAGCTACTTTAAAAATGAAGCTCAGTATTTAAGATAATGTAAACGTACATTTAAGTAAAATAAGCTCTTTTTTTTTGTACTTTCAACGTTTGAGCTGTTCCCTTATCCTACTTGTTCTTGTGTTTTTAGAATTGATATACCTCTTTGGAATAAGTACTGGGGTAATGATGTATGTTCTAGTTGTATTTTCTCCTTATCTGCTCAGCAGTTGATTAGGTAGATGATACTAGTCAAAAAATGTTTTAAAAAACCCCTCATGTTTAGAGAAGTGCCATTTTTATCAGTGATGCTTATTGTACTTTTTACTTCTTTTGCTGTGAAAATTGGTGTTGCAGGAAAGCTTCTGTGGAGATGGTGAGTGGGAAGAAGGTCTAAAATGTGTACTTGTAGATCTTAAGTGACAGTTTGTTTTGTTTTACAGCCATATTATGTCTGAGTATGTGAGGATGACAGATACAGAGCGTGATCAGATAGATCAAGATGCTCAGATATTTATGAGGACGTGTGCTGATGCCATTCATCAACTGAGAACAGAAGGTAAACTGAGCAACTCTTAAATTTTTTTCCTAGTTATTAATAAAGGCTAATATAATGCTGAATGTTGGATGGTGAATCTGAAATGCTTTTGGGAAGAGAGTGATGAAGTCTCATTGCCTTTTGGTTTGCATCTGTGTAATGCCATTGACTGATTAGTACTGTACTTAATTTTCTTTAATGTTAGTGGAAGGAGAAGCCAGAGCATAGAATTTTATTTATTTGTTCAAATAGACCTATTAGCAAGTGTAAAAAAAAAAAAGATAGTTTTAAATATTTATTCCTTAAATAGTAATGTAGTACTGTGGCACAAAGGCTTGAACCAAAGCACACTAAATTCAATTTCTAGCTTGTCCGCGTGTAAGGCATTACGAGTATAATCTTTCCAAATTTGAGATAATCAAGTAACTTTTAACAGATTCCTGGTAAACTAACAGTGTTTTTGACAACTTGAGTATGGGATCATATCTTTACAACACTATCTTATGGAAGTTGTAGAGAAAACTTCTGGTTTGCCATTTTCAAGTTGACTTGTTGTATGTGTGTGCTTTATCAATATACCAAAGATTTTCATCAGCTTTGAAATGCCATCTAAACAGAGTTGTAGCATTTTTCAGAATCATGGGAAGTCAGTCATGCATGGGAATGACATAGTTTCAAAATAAGAAATATTACTGTATGTGAATTAAAAGGATGATTGACACAATAAAGATTTCCACATGGCCTATACAACGGAGAATTTAAAATGTTGGAAGTTCAAAATTTTAAGGAAGTTAAATATCTAGATCTGTTTTCCTATGCTTAGCTTGGTGATGTTTATTCTGTTTTAGAAATTTAATTGGCATAATATAATTCAGTAGCATATATAACAAATCAATAACATAAATATTTTAAGACACTAGTTGTTTTTAGCTTCTGCTTTGTTGTAATGATCTGCTGTATTACAGAGCCTATATTTAAGTATAGCTATGTTTAAAATACTAATATATAACATATATTAAATATTAATAGGATCAACTGAAAATGCAAACTTTTGTGTAATTCACTAAAAAGTTAAAAGATTGTGTTATATCTTTCTTTTGTATTTCAGCACACAAGGGTGTCCAGTCTGCTCAGGTAAAGGAGCACAGAACAGCTGTCTTGGACTTCATTGAAGATTACTTAAAAAGTACTTAGTATTTATTGAATGGTTAAAAATGAATTATTGTATTCTCCAATAAAGAAATCATGCTCTTCTAACCTGAAGTTTTGTTTACTGCTATCTTGAACAGGAGTGTGTAAGCTGTATTCTGAACAAAGAGCCATCCGAGTTAAGCGAGTGATAGACAAGAAGAGACTGTGAGTAGTGTCAAAAAATAGTTTATGCCTTTCGTTTGTAGGACATAAAACTATTACTCATGTTTAGATTCAAAGGAGATTGTTTTAATGGAAATCTGTAGTTGAATGAGCAACTTCTGCTGTCAGCAGGTGCATTCCAGGGCTCTTTTACAGTTCTGGCATGTGAAGTTAAATCTGTAAATGGCAGAGTGCCAATATAGTGATGTAGTTTCATTTATGTAAATTGTTAACCAAATCAGTGAAATGTGGGTTAATAAACCTCTTGGACTTATGCAACAAAATATTTTTGTGTGTCCTGTTAAGTAATACTGTGAATAAAATAATTTATAATTAAATCCTGCACATTGGCAGTATGTCTTATAGAATCATAGAATGGTTTGAGTTGGAAGGGACCTTAAAGATCATCTAGTTCCAACCCCCCTGCAGGACACCTTCCACTAGACCAGGTTGCTCAAAGCCTCATCCTTTAATGCCTCCAGCAACGGGTCATCCATAACTTCCCTGGGCAACCTGTTCCAGTGCCTCACCACCCTCACAGTAAAATATTTCTTCCTAATATCTAGTCTAAATCTACTCTCTTTCAGCTTAAAGCCATTGCCCCTCATCCTATCACTATACTCCCTGATAAAGAGTGCTGCCCCCCCCAGCTTACTTGTAGGTCCAAGTAAAACAAGTGTTGTAAAGATCCTATTTAGGATACTGTCTGTTTAGGTACTAGAGATGTTAACTTCTCTGTCCTGTCCTTTCTTTTTGCCTTTTTTTTTTTTTTTCAAAGACATTATTTTTCTTCTAAAACAAGTGATTATGTTGTCAATAAATGCTAATTGAGATGGTGGGTCTGTGTGGCAAGTAGAAACATGATTAAAATAAAAATTTTGTATGTAACTTTTTAATTGAAACAGAAGAGTTTCTGTTTCCTATCGTGGCATACGTTCAGGCTGCTAACATATAGGTGAAAAGTCAAAGATACTTGCTGGCTTTTTGGTCTATGTTGTTTTTTCAGTCAAGTATCAAAAAACATAACTCTCTCAGTTTCTTTTTCAGCACACTCCCAGGTCTAAGAATGACAGGGAGAATGAACAGGCTTGCCATTTTTTTAATACCTGAAAGGCTTTCCATGTCATCTTAATCTGTGTTATTTGAATTCTAAACTGAAGTTCCATTAGGTACATTTTAATTTAAAAATAACAAATTCTAGAACATACACATCAATAAATAAATTCTTGAGTGTTTTTCTGAGACTTGATGTTGCTTTATCAGTTCAATGTTTGGCTCAGTCAACTATTTACATTGAAACTAGAGATGTTTTCAAAAGCCCTTACGTACATTTTATTCAGAGTGATTCAGCATGATTAAGCACAATTGGATTCACTCAAATATATTCTTCTGAGACATAAATAGGAGTACAAGCCAAAACCAAGTAAACAAAATACCCCAAACCAGTTATGAAATTTGGTAAGAAGTACTGAAAGGAAAGTAAGGCATTGGTATTTTTGTAACTCCCATAACTTCTCTGAAAAAAAATACAGAAACACTGTGTGATATTTTTAGTGTGTAAAAGTACATAGCCTCATGAGTATTCTTCACAATAAAGAACTTCAAAGAAAGATAGCATGCTTCCTGCAGTTATAGAATTGACTGACAAATAGCAGCTCTTCTGTGTGTTGCACTCTTATATTGTTGTTTTTATGTGAAATCCCAGGTTTGAGATTTCTCAGATGATTAAACAGAGGAAACAACTCAATTTGATGCATGTTAAACATGGAGCAATGAAAGAGCTGTTTCAGAAGTCAGGTTGCCACTTAATTGAAGAGCAATAAGACATTAAAAAATAACCTAGAAGATGCAGTCCTTTTTGCCTCTTTTTATGGATGTAGGAACTAGAAAACAGATGTTTACCAGGTGGAGGCTGTACGCATTGCAGATTTGATGTAATAGCTAAATTGTTTTTTAAATTAAAATTCTATTTAAATACATCACAGAGCATAAACCAATCTTTATGATGACTTGAAGAAAAACTGTATTTTTTTCACATTCCTTGAACTAGTTGATTGATGATTTCCCCTGGGATTTCAGCAGACGCTTTGTGGTAATAAGAACATATTCCATCACTTGAAAGAACTAGGCGTTCTTTAAGTAGTGCATTTGAGGCATTTTCTTAATTTTTAATTGAAAACTTCAATACAGTAGTACTTCAGTACATTGGCATACTGTGCAAAATAAGGACAGCATAGAATAAAGGAGTACATTTCTTTAAAAGTAAACTAATCCTAGTGCAGTACTTTTTTTTTTCTTGCAATTTAGTCAACTTAAAATGGGTGTATCATACAATACTGAAAGGTTTACCGTAGAAATATATTTCATTCTGTTTCCTTTTATATTGATAAACTTCCTAAGCTCTTCAACAAATTGCTTGAGTGTTATAATTTTCTAACATAAGTTGCCTTTATGTATTAACTTATATTTTCTGATTTAAAAGTTCTGCCAATTACGTAGGACTAGTTCCCCAGAATGAAAAGTAAAGAAATACAAGCAGCTTTTTCTGTAAAGGTACTTGGTTGTGATTTTCAGTTTTTATGTTTATTGGTATTCAAAATCGTATTTCACTTCAATTTTAAACTTCTTTTTCCATTAGAATATCTTGTGACTGATGTATGCAATTATTAAAATCAAGATGATTTTTTTTTAAAATTATCTGGGGAATTGGTGTTTTATTAGTATTGGAACTATTATTTGAACTGCATGGACATCCAGATAAGTATTTTTTCCTCATTATTAGGCAAATTTGGGACTTCAGAGGGAGGAGATGAGAGAAGAGTTATTTTTTTGTAAAATTCCCAAAAGCCCAGTACTTGCAAAGTTTTTGGAACTAAGAAAGGTTTAAATAACATAGTCACTCAGTGATGAGTAATGCATTAATATTCTGTTTTTCTCAGAATTTTCTAATTAAGGGTTAGAATTTAGACACAATACAAAGAAGGAATGGAACACAAAATGCAACACCTTCTGTTAAGCAGCAGGGGTAGATTGCATCATAATGAGATTAACTGTTGATTATATTTGAGAGGGGAGGAAGTGATGAAGGTGGCACAGCAGATGATTCAGCCCATTGCTTTTTGGCTTTTTGTTCTTTAGCTTCTCTAACAGCATAATTGCTAAGCATTTAACTGTCTACTACACAGCAGTTACAGAATTCATTGTGGACAACAATAAACCACTGAAGTCTACTGCAAAAATATGCTGCCACTAATTTTAAACATTTTTGGTGCCTCAGTGAAATGTACTTGACAAGTACTTAATATATAATCACTGAATATGCCTCTAATTTTTTGCATTGCCTTTGTATTAAAATTACATGGCAGGGACTTAGATGCAGTATATATCTGTCCACTACGTACAGGTTTTTTTTTCCTTCCTTCTGAATGGTCTATTGTGTCTTTTGGCAGACAAGGTAAGGATTGCTTTCATACTGGTTAAACTATTCTTTAAAGCTAGTTAAATAAAAAAACTTGCTTCAGGAAAAAAAATAATTCCATTTTCTTTCTTTTCCTTTATGATAATTGACAATGTAAAGTAAGATTGTAATTATTACTTGAAAGAAAATAAGGTAGTGGTGTTGGCTGTTGCTACTGAAAATAATTTTCAGTATGTCCAAAATGTTGATTGGTTAGTTTTTTATAAATATATATATTTTAACACACTGCATTTTTGTAAGTAAGTTTAATAAAATGTCTGTTTTTATGCTATAGCCTTCAAAATTCTCCTCACCTCCAAACATGTGATGTGTTTTGTTCAGGAATACTACCTGTGCTTTGTTTGCTTTTGTAATAATATTTCAGTGAAAGTTGCTGTGTACTTTTTGTATTTCGACTGGGAAATCTTTCATGTGAAGCTTGCAAGAGTTATAGTGTCAAATTTAATAATTTGTGGTGGTTCTCATTTTAGAGAAATTCAGCTGTGTAATATTAGCAGGCTCTTGTGCTTCCAGGTCCAGACTTGAGCCTGAGCAGAGCAATGTGTCCAAATCACCTCTTTTCCCTGAAAAATCTTCACAGAATCCTTCAGATGATTCTGAAGAAAAACTTTCTGCTGAGGAAAGCAAAGGTAAGAATAAAATGTAGTTATATTTCACTTCTTGTGACAAAGCCTGTCTGTTCAATAGCACTTTCTTCACATTACAAGGGCCTGTTCCTGTGACTTGCACCTTTTCTTATTCTCATCTTCCCTGAGTTTTTCAGGCTTTTGTGAAGCACATTGTGAGACTGAGGAAGCAAAATCTTAAACTTTTTGACATACGTTTTCCAACCAGCTGAAAAAGCCTTACGCTTTGCTGGATTCCTCATCCTCTCAATAAACACTGTGTGAACTCTTTCCTTTTTATTTATTTTTATCAATATCCATCTACTTACATATCTTCTGAGATTAACTTTTTCTGCATTCCTTTCACCAATGCCAAGGAATTGGAAAGAAGCTCAGTGACTTTCTGGCAACATTTTCTAGTTTTTAAGCACAGAGACCTTGAGTTGGACACCTCTACCGTAGGAACTCAAAGGCAGAATATGCTCATAGAGGAGAGGTTACTGGCTGGCCAGATCCAGTAGTTCTGGGGATGTTGTTCTCCACAGCATTGAGTTTTCCTGCTAGAAGGGTGGCATCTCGTCTTTCAGTGGGCAGTAGACAGCCAGAATGCCAAAGCAGTATCTCTGACCCCAGGGTCATTTCACCTGGTGCTATTTGTGACAGGACTTGTGAACATTGCTTCTGATTCCTTGGTGGCCTGCTTCTGAGGCCAGGGGAGGCAAGTCCCTTCTCTTAGCTGTTTTGGTCTGTCCTGGGATGTGTACACTGGCAGAACTTCATTGCAGAGTGCCTTCCAGAGTACCACCACTATGGAGATGATTTCAAGTTTCATACCTAAAGAGAAATCTTTCTGTGATTCTAGAGTTGCTTTCCCTGGCTTGATTTCTCCTGCTTGTGCAGGAGAGTCCAAGGTACCCTGTGATTTACAGCGTGAAAACTAGAGAAACAGCAACTGTATTAAATGTGATATGTTATGATAATACTTCATCAAGATACGAGAAATGCAGTAGATGGCCATATTATTCTGATAATCAGTTACTGTTTCTTTGGTGATTTTTATTAAAAGCGTGAATTTCTGGTTGGTGACTTCAGGGCCGTACAGAGTGGATTCATGTGAAGTGGGTACTCCACTTCTGGATGAAGACTCTAATACTGAATTGCCTCACAGTGTGCGAGTGGTTTCATTTTCTGATACGGCATGGCTTATCTTCCTAACCAGTTTGTACTTCTGCAGCCCTATCAGTATGCTGCTTTTTTCCTCTGATAACTGAATTTATTGTAAGAAGTAAAGGTTTTGATTATGTGTCATTTCTAGTGCTTACTATGTTCTTATAGCATGTCTTAAGCGATGCAGCACACAAGCACGTAGATGAGTTTCACCATAACACGTTATCAGTGTTTCACAGCTGTGAGCTAGTGCCAACAGAGAAGCGGCAGTGTAGTAGCATCTTTGCTGTCGTGTGCTCTTTCCTTCTTACTGAACGTCTCTGCAGTCCCTGAAAGTGTGCACTCCCACTGCGTAGCGTCATTACAGTTTTTAGCTCCAAAAATCTGTGCCACACCATGGAAAATGCTGTTCTTTGGTTGCCTTCGATGCAGCAAACTTCTGCAATAAACAGAAATGAGGCTTTGTTTCTTGCACATTAATTTTGATTATTGCAGTTTTCACTTTTATTAGTTTATGCTTTAATTTTTTATAAGAAAGTAGGGTACCTGTTATACGTGATGCTGATGCAGTACTTACGAGGGATTGCTGGCTAGTCTTTGAGACAACTATGAAACTTGTATATCAACATAAATCTGTCTGAAACAGTTTGGAAATGCTCACAGCCTGTGATTCCTCACATAAGTGTAAGTGTTGATGGCAGCTGCTTATAGAAATCAGCCTTGTGACTTCGCTGGTAGGTGGTTGTTGAAGCATGGGAATAGCATGAACAAGACGACTAGGAAACAAGCAGCTCAGTTTAAATCTTGTAGCCTTTAATACTTTTTTTTTTTTACAAGTAACTTTTTTCAAATTTATAAGAAATTGGAGAAGTTATTGTGTTGAGAAATAAACTATTTCATCCTCAGGATGTTAGTGGTTGAGAGAATGGTGATAATTTGTATTTATTAACTAACCATCATCAGTGTGCCTGGGTTCCTTGCATAAATATCTCAGCTGTAAAGGTACTTCTTCTGAGAGCAGCTTGCTGTGATGAACAGCTGAATGTCCTACTTGGCATGCTGAAGCACAATTTGGGTTTTGTCAGTTTTTTTGGCAGAAACCAAAGCAAAATGTGATTACTTTTGTTTTGAGGCAAAGCACCTGTTTACATTAGAATTACACTGGACATGCCTCATGGTAGGAAGACAGTTGCTCTGGTGATTGCTTTTATATGCTGACAGTATTTATTTGCGTATTACAAATTTGACATTTAGTTTATGAAAATAAATATAAATAATGAGTAGCTTTTGAACTGGTCAACGAGCTTAGCAGCTGTCTCCTTTCAGCATGGAAAAGGGTTCAGAGGATTTGATCATTACTTTGTATCTCTGTCGTGCATTAACTGCTTCTCTTTCTGCAAAAGAAATGTCCTTCGGCTTTTGCTGGATGAGTTGCAGAAAAGTACTAATGGCAGCTCCATGAAAGCTGCAGAACAGCTTTCCCAGTAGCCAGAAATGTACTGCAGTGACAGGAGGAACCCTGAGGAGATCCGCGTTTCTCACTTACCTCTTGCCATATTTGCTCATTAGCAATCATGTGGGATACAGGTGGTGTTTTTTTAACAGTGCTGACAGTGCCTGAAAGTAATTGGTTCCTCTGGGCTAAAATAGGAATAGATCTTATTTCTTGGCTTCATAAACTAATTATCTTCTCTTCTTTGAATCCAGTAAATAATTAATTATAATTTTGATATAATGTAAATACATTGATTACCTAAACAAATATGTTTTGTGTTTCTGTGAAATAGACTTGAAATACTGATGATACCCCATGGACAACATAGAGTTGAATCCTTTCTAAACAATCTTTAAAATATTCTTGGCTTTATTTCTTACTACTTCTAAGAAATAACAGATCTATTTTCTTTTTTTGTTTGTTTGTTTTTTAAATTTACTGTATTCCTTATCCACATCCCTTATTTCTAACATTCTCCTTGTTTCTACATCCTGGTTTGGTTGTTGGGAAGCAAAATATACATTTATAAAGGAGATATACACAACAATACTCTTTTATAATGCTTATTTTCCAAGAGGTTTCACAAATATTATAATGAAGGACAAAGGGGAAAATTTCTGGTTATAATCCTTTTCATATATTTGTTTATAAACAGGACTATTCCTTTCAGAGGCTTTCCAAGAAAAGTCAGTATATGAATGATGATGCATCAGTGTGGCTTATGCAATTGGAAAAAAAAAAAATAGGTTTAGAAGGTTATAACAAAGCAAATGAAAATACTTATAAATGCCTGGAAAAATTGACTGGGATAAATAGGAAGTCTGAAATCTATGAAAAAGTAAAAACTCATTCTTTTTGTATTTTAATTTGTAACCTGCATCTGGTAAGTCAAAGCAGGTTCAGCTTTGATCCATTGTGGAGTGGTGCACATCTCTCTTCAGGGTTTTGTAAAAGTGGCGCAGCCAGTGGGGAGAAGCAAGGCCTTCTCAAGACTGCAGTCTTATCGTCAGGATTTTAAACACTGATGGTAGAACAGCTCCAGAAACAGTAGGTTCGTGTAGCATAGTTTCTTTTCTTTCTCGTTCTAACTTCTTCATCTATAATCAGAGGTATATAATTAAGCCTAAAAATAAATCTCCCATAAGGGAATATCCCAGAAATAGCCGTTCAAGATCTTTTATGCCCAACTCCTGCTAAGCTTTATGCAGCTGATTAGCGTTAATCAAAGGGGAAGTGCTACTGAAATCAATGAAGCAGCTATGATGTGTAAGGGTTAGCTTGTGGGGTCAGATCTGACTCCTGTTATACACGGGAAGGCCCCTTGCACAGCATGCTGTAGGGTTTGCACTGCAATATACAGTTTGAAGAACGTGAGGAAATCAAGTTTGTCCTGTGAACTTTGCTCAAAGTGTCTTTGAGATTTGGTTTTAACTTTCTGCAATGAGGAGCTGCTGATTCTGTCAAGTTTCATTGGAAGCTAATGGTTTGCATACAGACTGTAATTTTGAAAATTGTGTGTTTTCTTCTGTTAAAAACAAATGCTACAGTATTTTGTGCCCTAACAAGTCTTAGTGCATTGTGAGTTGTTTTACATCCTTCACTGTCAATATATTAGTGCAGCTCCTTGTAGTTGACAGAATTAAACATATGTCTAGACTGTTGTCCCAGTTTAGAAGTTAAAGGTTATAGGTGTAATTTTGTGCCATTATTAAAGGGTAAATCCCAGTTAATGACAAATGAGATATAACAATTTCATTGGGATTCTGAAAGGGATGAAAAATGATTTTCACTTTACTGTTCAGTGTCCTGCATTGTCTCAAGTGTTTGGTGGTGCTTTTACAGACAGGAATCTGCCTGATGCCCAAAGCAACCTTGGATTATGGGGGGACAGCAAAGGTGAAGATGAGCTGTCACCTGAAGAAATACAAATGGTAAGTATATCTTGTGTCTTATTGTCCATTTTATTGTATTATCTGCTGTATTCATCTGGTTAAAAAGTACAGATTCACCCAAATTGAATTTCAACATTCATTTTATGCAGAATAATGCCATAACAAGATATACCTTTTGCCCATGGCTTCCTGGTTCTTCTGGTAGCAGCTAATATTTAGAACTGCTCTGTTTTTTATAAAGAAAGCAAACCTGATTTATAACTAGCCAGCAGATGTGCAGTTTTCAAAATGGTGAGCTTTACTAAGGCAAAGGCTGCTGCAGTATGAATATGCGAAGCTTCCTTGGCAGTGATTAGAGATGTTCCCAGAGACAATATGCATCACTCTTCCCGTCAGAGATGAGTACGTTGCATGTAATTATGGTATGGCTCATCAAAGAGGAAAGGTTGTTCAGAGGCTGCTCTTCATGCTCTCATATTGTTCTTGAGTGCCTGCCTGAAATGTAAGGGCTTACTCCTGCTTTCTGTTTTCTTGTTAAAGAGAATTCTTTACATATTTCCATTCTTCTGTGTTTAGGCACGATATCATTAGCCCCTTCGCTGTAAGCTTCAGGGCATCAGGAGGAAACAAGCATCAGAGGTGATGGCCCTGACAGGGCTTACTAATAACGGACTTAGTATGAATTCTTGGATTTCTTTTCGTATGCATTGCCCTGGAATTAAGTTTTAAACATGTTACATCCCTTGCCATGGTATTTTAGGAATAAATACATTTTTTTTTCATTAAATCCTTCTATCCTTTTTAGAGTAAGGCCCCAGATATCTCACCACTTAGATGAGTTGCTGAAGTCAGTGAATTTTGTTCTATTTCTGTTACCAAGACTGAAGAAAGATAAACATCTTTAAATGCTGCTTTTTGACCACCAAGGATTTGAAATTTTCCCTGGAATAAGTGCTCTTTATTGACTTGAGGGGGAGTGGTTCCAGGCCTAAGGAAGAGAAAATCTGTGTTCACAGTTTAATGCTTTGAAGGATTTCTAGACTCTAAATCCTAAACTGCTTCTTATTGGGCATTTGGACAACTCTTCCTAGGGGAGAACCAGCAGATAGATTTAAAAAAAACCCCATTCTTTACCCATTTAGAGCTCTCCTGTGTTATGCTTTGTAAATTATTAATATATTTTCTAAACTTTTACTGGTTGTTTTCACTGTTCTGTTTCTGTTGTGCTTTCAGGAGTTGCACTTCTTGTGTAAAGGGTTATAAAAATACCACTGATGCTCCAAATTAAATGAACTTTTAGCTCAGACAGACTGTAACATGTCCTTATTCTTAGCTTATACAGTTCTGCCTATAGTTTGCAAGGAAGTGTATAGTATACGTCAGTGCCATGATTAAGCCAAGAGAAATGACTTGTGCTGGAAACTTTAGATCTCAGCTTTAAGTTTCTTAGTCTACTCTGTGGGAAAAGAGACAAATTTACTACTCTGTTTGGAGAAGCAGAAGATCAAAATGATGCCAAAATAAAAATAACATACTTTGAAGTTCTATATACATTAATACACTGAAATATTATTACTGCTCTTGTACCATGGTTTATTCTTAAATTTCCATGTGTGAATTTACATTTAAAATTTATTTTTCTTATCTACTCTCAGTACTTGTGTTTTAGTGCTGATACTAGGAAACTAGAATTGAACAAAGCATACAGAGGGAAGTTACCACTAGAACAGCCTCCTCTCTGCTTATAAATTATTCTAAGATTTGCAGAAAGCTGTTTCTGAGCTGGATATCTGAATCTCCTGCTAAATCTTGCTGGGGTTCTGATCTCACCCAGCTCGTTCTCTCCTGCTGCACCTCCCTGCAGGCTGACAGGATGACCGCCAGTAGTCAGGGCTGTCTGCATCTCAGCTTCTTCTCGTGCTGACTATGAGTCTATGCTTCTGGCAATGCTGTGAAGAATTACAGGCTTGCTTTCTGCCTCTCCTAACAATTAACAAGAATCAGTTACTTCCACATTATGCCTTGGAAGGAGTCCACATTTATTATGATTTAAAAGTGAGTCAGCACTCATGGCAGTGTTAACGCAGACATAGCCACATTGGCCTTTATTAGTAAGAGCTGGATACTGTATAATTTCACTCCTAACAGACTTTAAATTCACTGGATCCATCATGCTAATTTGCAGGTAAATTTGGGTCCAAGGTGTAAATATGGGTGTAATTAGGAAATAATTTGAGTATTTGAATGTGTATTGCTTTTTTTCATTGCTCACATAAATCCCTCATACTGACTTGGCAATATTTGATGACCTCATTGTGCTTTTCACACAGGAACCAAAGGGTCTTTACAAACATGTAACAACAACTCACAGCCTTAATTTATTAACTCAAATGACAGTTAATTATTTCTCTGCATTATTTTTGCTGTTACAAAGAAGTTAATTTCTACTTTTTGAACATTTGATTTGTGAAGCATGGACGAACTGCATTTAAGTTACTCAGAAAATCCAGCAGCTCTCAGAAGAGGGTAGGTTACAGTGTAGAAACTGCTGTGTTGGTTTTAAATTGGAATGCGTTGTGTCAGATCACACTTAACAATTCTCAATCATGGTTCTGTGATCCTTCCTATGGGTAAAATAACACATTAAAGCCCTATCATATTGCTATAACAGCAGTTTCTATCAGTATTTTACCCACAGGAGAGAGCTGTACATTGTTCAAAGTGGTTGCAGGCTATTGTATGATTTGTACAATAAATTTCAGTTTATAACCCTGAGTACAGATGTATTATTGGTTTTTATAGTTAATGTGAGCAGGTGTCTTGTAGTTGCACTGAATGGAAAAAATCTGGCCCTGCTGTTTGAGTTGTGAAAATATCTACTTTGCCCAGACTTTATCTTTGTTTGTTTTTGTCTCAAATTCAGGTACAGTACATATAATGAATTATCTCATGGGATAACAAAAAAAGAACTGTGATATCTTCCATGCATTAGATTTTTAGATTTATCTGAAGCAGTTTGTCACTTTATGCCATACTTTGGTAACAGAATATTTCGCTGTCATAAAAGAGGCTACTTTAATAAGCCATAAATCTTTGAGCTATACTGATCACTAGAGTTTGTTTTATGTTTCCATCATGTAAATCCTTTTCTGACACAGTGGTATATGTGTTCTGTGCTCTAACCTTTTGTTCAATTGACTGTTTTAGCATATCTTACCGCTGTCTGTGCCAAGCAGTCCATCAGCCATGATTTCAAATTGCAAAGATCATTTAGCAGTTTAAAAGGCAATCTGTGCCAGTGGAGAGTTTTAAATATCAAGGGACTTTTTAAAGAATACTTTCTCAAGTGGATTTGTGCTATTTGTAAGGGATTAAAATCATTCACTGTTGCTTTATTGAAAATTTGCCTTCTAAATTAGCTATCATCTCAGTTTTACTAAGCCAGCAAAATAGGGGATTTTTTATGAATATTTGTGCAGAAATACTTTCACTTACAGAAGTCAGAAAAACAATTACAGCTTGCTGGCCCCATTTAGTCACTTAAGGACCGATCAGTTGACTCGGTGCTAAATTTAGCATCTCTTTTGTTGCTCTGTTTCTTGGCTTTGTTCTGAGGTGACTCTACTAAAACCAGAGACATATAGTGGTGTGAAAATAAAGGAGTGCAGTGATGGAACACTAACCATCTCCTGCTGTGAAGTAAATATCACTGTATTAGTCAATTATACTTTAACAAATGTTTTGCTGTGTAGGAGACACTACAGACTGCAGTGACAATGACATTTGAATGTATTGCAACACTGATACTTTTTTTTATTTAACAAAACCGTTGGATCTTTAGGGTGGAAATCAGTAGGACTTCAGGGAGCTGTGCAGTATGTTCCTCCCTGTTCCCCCCTGGAGCCATGGGGCTGGGCTTCTTCCCTGAGGCCACTACCCCACAGTGAAGGCGACAGTGACTGACAGCCCTCCTCCTCATCTGTGATCTTGGACTCTCTGGAGTCCTTTAACCAAGGAGAGTGAGCTGTTCTTGACAATCAGGTAGATTGTGAACTACTAGAACAAAAAGCAATCTGTATTAAAAAAAAAAAAAATCATTTTTCATTATTCTTCGTGACATAAATTGTCTGTGTTCAGACTAAACCTTTTTCTATGAGAGTCACTGTTACCCTTCTTTAAACCTGTCTATGATTTCACACTCGCTTCTGCCAAAGTGAACCTACAACTTTCTGGTTTTTAACACAGTAACCATTTCCCAAGTCATGCAGGTTGACATGTGTTTTGCTGTTGGCAGTCAGGTACTGTTCCTCTGAGGTCCTGATGGGCCTAAAGCAAGATGAAAAATGTTACAGCACAAAGTGTGGGGGACAGTGGTGACAGTGTGGGGTGTGAGAAAGAGGGAATGAAGGTGAAGGCTATGAAAGCTGGCTTGCCTTGTTTTCTTGCTTTTCTGTGTTGGTCTGTGGCATTCCATAAGTCTCGCTGAGCTCCTGTTACCTGCTCTCCCTGAAGCCAGCCCCATCACCCGGTCCTGCGGTGGGATTCAGGTTACTAATCTAAATGCTTGCTTAGGACTGTGTATGTGGGGAGAGGGAGGAGCAGGACAAATTCCCCATCAGCTGCACTAGATCTTTTTCACTTCACCCCGAGTAGTATACATACTTTTATTTCTTCTCTGTGTTAGTATTATGAAAGTACTTGATATGGCAGAAGTTTCAACTGGAACATTCTGGATCATTTAAAGGGATGCATATATCAGCATCTGAAGCAATGCACCTGCACAAGCTGTACAAGGAAGATCTTAAAAGACCTGGGATAGAGATACAGGTGGCATGATTGGGGATAGGGTGGGGGTCACAGCGGTAAGCCAAAGATCATCACCAAATGTAGCAGTGTAGTAACAGTAAATGTACGTACTCCTACAGACCGGCTCTGTCAAAGCAGCTATGGGTCAGCTGTGCTGTATGTAGTAGCCACTAATTTTCATGTTGTATCTTAATGGCGATCTGCGTTGTTGTTTAAACTATGAAATGCTAAGTGCTTCGTTTTTAGCTTTTTCAGTAGTACTGCTCTAAAAGCAAAATGCTCATTTGCATTTCACCAATTTAACAGAACTCTCACCGTTATCATAATTCTCTACAATTCAGACTTTTTTCCCCCTACTTCCTTCTTCTGCTTTTTGCACAAGATGATAGTTGTTTCAAATACTTAGTACCTTCTCTGGGCAACAGCTCCCTTTCTTGCAAGGTTAAGCACTGGGCATATGCTCAGATGGGGAGCAATTCCTGTTGCACCAACTGAAAACCAAGTCTGACCTGTAAGCAGTGCTGCTCTGTTGGTGTTCTCATCTTTGACAACACACTGCTCTGCCTTAAAAAGGATAAGGAGACCTTGCAAGGTGGCTGAGAGGACTGCTGCGCTTTTACTGCTAATGAAATTGTAACGTGATTGAATTATGGCAAAAATCCTGGTGCGTTATGTAGGCTAGTTCAAAATAAGGAGATTAACTGAACTAGAACAGGGCTTGGTGTCTTGCACAGCTCCCATGTCAAACTCTTTGCATTCTGAATCCTGTTTTCTGGTATTCGCACTGCTGCATGTATCGCTCAGGTTTGTCGGAGGCACGTAGCAGGTAACATTTTCAGCAGAAATGTATATCCTGCTGTTCTGTATAATCATGTAGACCAGGTCTTTCCCAGCTTTGTGAGAAAAGTGCAAAGATCTAGTCAGTTGTGTCCATACCACGAAGGTCCAGCTGTTACCGAGGCTTTGTCCATGCAGAATTAATTGGCAGAATACCTTGAATACACTTCCCCACGTTCCCCCAAAATGGGGACTTGTGACCCTTCCAGTATGAGGTGCTCTGCTGTCCATGATGGCAGGAGCTTTATTGGCTGGGGCAGACCACAGTGTTCCTCAAGAGTGGACTGCCTGGATCCCAGGGGCTGGGGGGCAGGGAGCGGCATGCTGCAGACCCCCCTCGGGCTTTTGCCCAGCTGTAGCTGGCTGCCAGACTGCAGGATCCAACTCATTCAGGCACTTGGAGAATCCCAGCTCGGTATGTCCTAATGGGTTCTTTCTAAAACACAGTCCTTACTGTGCAGTTTCCAACAAACCCCACGATGACACAGGTGTGATACCTTTCTCAGCTGTATTTTGGCTGTGCAGATTTTGTTTCAGCAAATTGTGTCATTGTACTTGCTGCATGATCACTCGTTCTGTAATGAATCCCAAATGATCTGATGGTCAAGTACATCTAAAAAGTCAAAGCTTATTTTCCTGTATAAGTTCTACTATTTATGCTTGTCTTTTGAAAAATGTAGTGCTGAAAGTATATTTAACTGTTTCTTTGGTTACTCTGAAAGAGGTCTGCTGGAATAACTGAAGCCAATACTCTTGTAAAGTATGAAGTACTAGATGTCAAAATATTTTGTATTGTAGCAAAATCCAAAAGCTCTTAACTTCATGCTATGGGCAGTGTGTGAATAATGTGAATGATGGTCCAAAGATATCATAAAGAGAATCATGTGCTTTCACAAGCATGAACGCTCTCCCCACTCAAATTTCTAAAATAAAGGACACGTTTCATCCACTATATTCTTCCTTACTGCAAAGTAACTTGAGCAAAATCTTCAAGTTATTTGGAGTTTTTTTCATTAATGTGAGGAAAATTACAAGTGTCACAGTGGCTGGTTACAAATAAGCAGCTTCATATTGTTCATTTAGGCCAGTATTAGTAATTCTTGAAGATCTTTTTAGTTGAGACATATTGTAAATAGATTGCAGGGAAGGGCAGAAGTTGGTTGATCAGGGTGGGGGTCGAAGGATGTTCCCCAAGTCCAAGCATGTGAACTGATGTGTGTGATTTCCTTCTTCCAGTTTGAACAGGAGAACCAGAGACTCGTTGGTGAAATGAATAATCTCTTTGATGAAGTCAGGTACAATTTTCTGTTACTTGGCAGACTGCCATGCATGCTGGTCCCATACCCCGGACAACACCCCCACACAGTGAATTGGCTGCAGGACCCCGGCTGCGTGAAGTGCAGCGCTGTGGCAGGAGGAGGGACAAAACAGGAGCGCCCAGGAAATGAACTGTATGAGTTTACACACTGTGCCATCCCACTGTGTAAAGAATGGTTCTGAGTGACACACAAACTATCCAAAATGGCATTAGTTAAATTTGGAAGGTTTATGTTCTATCTCCCTTACCTTAAGTTTTAAAAGCGTACATTTTTTCCATTCATATCACGCTGTCTGCTGCACACACAGGCAGCAGGAGGAGAGGTGCAATCACCAGCCCCCATGCCGAGACCTGTCTCCATGGCAGAACGGCTGCGCTGGCTGCTCTCTGCTTGCTGTGCAGAAAACCTGACCAGCTAACTACAGCTAGAACTTTACTTTGGGATTATTATCACGAGGGAAAGTGAATTCCACACTTTGTAGCAGCATATAAAAAGGATATGTCAAAATCAACTGCTTAAGGGCCACCATGGATTTTGCTACATGAGAGGAAAGAAGGAAGATCTGTGAAGCTCTTGCAGTGAAGGATGCTATCAGAGAATTTCCAGAGCTTCACTGCGGGCTGGTCGTCTTCCAGCCGTGAATTGTCAGAGCCCTTATCACAGGCTATTGCTGCGAAACAGGCGGCTAACAAACAGTTCTGCCTTTTGAATAGCCTGCTTACTGGCTTGGAGACTCTGAATCTGCAGGAGAACAAAATGTTTGCACCAGTTTCTAATGGCGTATTTCTGTTCTTTGCCAAGACAAATTGAAGGGAAAGTGGTGGAAATCTCCAGATTACAAGAGATATTTACTGAAAAAGTCTTGCAACAGGTTAGTATAATTTAATACCACAGCAAATACAGCTGGAAGATTTTTCTTGGGGGGTATTTTGGTCTTGGTTGCATGCAAGATGTAAACATAAGATTAATGAATCTGTGACACAAATGTGAAGGAAAAGATTTTTGTTTGTTTTTCAAAAGCAAAATCGAGATTTTCACTGTTGTTACTTATGAGTATGTACTGGGAATGCAACGTGTTAGAATGATCCCTCTGCCTCAGAGTTAGTGTCCTGTTAAATGTGTTATTTAATAGCATCTTTTCTGGAAATGGTGGCACCTCTTCCAAAAGAGCTGTCAGAAATTCAACAGGTTAGGTTTGATTCTAGATAAATGGGAGACTTCCTCTTGATCTTGCTGGTCTCCATTCAGGCTCATAAAATCACAGGTAAAGAAATTACAACTTAATTGCCTCTGTACGTTTGCATCATTTAAAATTAGGATGTTAATAATACCAAATTTTATATTTGAGTTCTGCTTGTTCTCCAAATCCTTGAATTGTTTTTGCTTAAAATTTATCACAGTTTCTCAATTTTATTTTATTTTTAAACAGGAAACTGATATTGACAATATCCATCAATTAGTTGTGGGTGCAACAGAGAATATCAAAGAAGGCAATGAAGACATAAGAGAGGTAATATCTCTGTTTTCAAGTCAGTTAAATGTCAGTTTTGACCAAGTGTTGCTTTAAACAGCAGGTACAAACTCACAGCACAGGTGCAGTGTGTGTTGGCACGTCAGGACGTGATTTTGGAAAAACTGTACAAGTTAGCAAAGGCTCTTAGTTCACGTTGGTTGTCTCGCTAACCATGATTTGAACAGCTATACAGGGCTCCAGAAATCTACTTGGGCTCACCTGGCTTTTAAACATGAAGGTCACCTGCTGTGCATTTAAGCATCTAAGCATCTGTGAAGTTTGCTTAAAAAAGGGGTGGGGGGGGGAAGGGGAGGAATTGCAGACTCAGACTAAAGACAGTGCTGAAATTGTTGAAATGGGAGTTAAACCCTGAGCATTAGCAGAAGAGTCTCCTTACCAGGCTGAATGCATTTCACATGCTCCCAGTAAACAAATCTACCCCATTGTCTTACTAATTACAATGAAATGATGTTTTCTTTCAGGAAATGAGATTTCAATAAAAACAGAGTTTCTAAATTAGGCTACTGAGTAAATGGCTCAGTTCTTGTTTTTTTTTCTCCCTCCTGAAAGCACACAGATATTCAAGGATCCCTTATCTACTGCTCAGCTCTCCTGAAAAGTGCATCACACATACATTAGCAAGCATAACTTAGGGACTTAAAACTTATGATTTGGAGCTTATTGCCACATTTCTTCAAGTAGAAGAGAGTATCTGGAGTGTTCCCTCCAGTAGCTGTCCAACAGGCATGGTGGTATGGCACATAGTGGGGAAGACATCTGTGGGTTTTTTTAAAAGACTTAAATCAATAGAGTTACTAGTATTTAGCATACTCTTACTCTGCCTTTTCATCATGATTCTTAAGCACTTTAGATGGGACACTTGGAGGGTACAGAGGTGTCAACTGATTGTCCCAGTGTTCATAGTTAAGAGATTGGGATTCAGCATTGCATGAAGTTATTTCTGCTTGATTTTTCACATTTGTAGGTAGAACTAGGTTCCACCTAACTACACCACACTGAGAAACAGCAGAGTAAGGTGATAAATACAAAACTTCATCACTCATGTTAATGTTTGTATCACATTGAACTTTTTTTTTTTTAATGTGTAAATCTGAAAAATGAGAGAGAAAAACAGGTCCCCTGCTATATGCTGGTCTTAATTTTGTGAAGGAAAATCCAAGAAAACTACTTGCTCCTTGCTCTGCTTGTTCCAAGAATTAAATACTTGATTGACGGTGCTCACTGAAACTCCAGAGATATAGCTGTCAGGTTTTGGGGGTTTTTTTATTCTTTTATTCAGAAGATGTTTAGTAGAATGATGAAGACCCGATTAATTCTCATCACAGAATTTCACTTTTGGAACTTAAAACTAACCCTTACGCATGCATCTTGTGCTGTAGGTCTTAATGTTTTGAATGCATTTCCATTGTGTGGGATCTTGTAATTTTTTTTTTTTCAAATGACCAATTTTAAGATTTTGAGAGCAACTCTAATATAAGAGGTATACCCAACCTGACTTTTATTCACCTGAAATTAAGGGCAAGTTTGGTTCCTTCTCTTGTGGGCGGGAAGAGCAAAGCCACCAACAGTCACCATGGGTTGCCATTGTTGAAATTCTCCTGTATGTTTAATGGGGATGGTAATAGAGATAATCTTTTCCTCACAGGCCATCAAAAACAATGCTGGATTTAGAGTATGGATCCTGTTCTTCCTTGTGATGTGTTCATTTTCCTTGCTTTTCCTGGACTGGTATGATAACTAATTAAAAACAGAATATTGTCTACATGCTTTGTTTGTAAAACTTTTGACTTTTTTTCCAATGCAGCAGGGTATATGGCATACCGCATACTTTACCTATTTTTTTCACACTCCTATGCTTGAAAACATTTTCCAAAAAATAAGCAGGTGTATTAGCACAGAGAAAGCTGATAGCATTCATTTAAAATCCCTTTATCAAACATAAAACCACACTTATTCCTGCAACAAACATAAACCTTTGAAAGAGCTGTTAAGAAAGCTACAAGCTGGAGCATAGCTAACAGAAGAAAACAAAGATAATGTTTTTATCGTAGTTACCCCCACATCTGTGATATTTGAAGTCCAGCTCCCAGAGTACAGACCAGATCAAGAGAAAACTGTTACTGTGCAAAAGCATCTACACTGTCTCAGGCTTTTATTTAATCATATCACTTCAGTACATAGTGATCATTTTGCACATGTATGACCTCTACTTCTAATCCTTTGAAATTACTTGAGTCAGTGATCAGGTTGATTTATAGTAATAATACGTCAACTAAAGAGCTTTACTTCTAGGTGAAAAGAGAGAATACAACACAGATTGTGCAATGAAACAGATGTTCTGGGATGTCAGAACAAAGCCAAAGGACAGACAATATTAAAGCCAAACTCTTCAAAGTACTAAAATTGAGAGCAATTTGTTAACTAAAAACAAGAGTCTCAAAACCAACAACAGATAAGAATCAATAAACTCCATCCTGCTAAATCAGGAAAAAATGGGTTTGACTTCAAGAAGCATAAGCAATCTGTTTCTCCTAGATCATAAAGCTTAGTATCTTTTAATGTTTATTGTTATGAGAGAGAGAAATAAGTTTTCTCATCAGTATTTACTTGTGCATTAAAGTTTTATTGTCCTAAATTTAAGGGGAGGAGATGTATCATGAATCATTTCTATGTAGGGCAGTCTTGGGGAACAGATCTTTCCATCTTGTAAAATATGAATGCCCTCTGTAAATATCTTGATATGAAATACCTGTTTTGCTGTCTCTCTTCTGAAATGTGTTTTTCCATACATTACATGCAACAAGCAGCATAATCCTTATTCTTTACTCTGCACAGAGTGAAAATGTCAAAAGTTCCATGTGAATTAATTACATCCAATAAAGCACATACCTACTAGAAAATGCAAATGTCGTATGTCTTGAGTATCTTAACAGAAGCTTGAAATTTTCAAATGCAAAGAAAAATTTGGCACATAATTTATTGCTTTTTATGCATAACAACCTAATAAGAAGCCTTTCAGAGATATTACTGTAATGCACATTTCACCTCAAACCTAGAGAATTACATAATGATGGTTATTTTTACTGTATTGTTGATAAAACAATTCTACTGGAGAAAAAATAGAAGTAGAGCTCACCATGTTTGTTCTAGTACAGACTGTGAGAAACAGCCCATACTGATGTTTTCTCTTCATTTTTGTATTGTCTCTACCAAAAAATAAAATGGAACTTTTGACATGTCCTCTACAACTTGTCCCATTCAAGTTACATGAACAAAAAGGTAACTTGGTTGCCCCCATGATTCACATACTTTTGTCTGTTAAATTAATAAGATGTCTTTTTTGTAATATATATTTAAAATTTATAATAAAAATGAAAACATGGTTTCACACAAAGAATAGATAAGTTTGTAATTACAATGGAACTTTACCGTGCATCCACAATACTATGTTCTTCTACATCTTTCCCCCTCCCAAGCCATACACAAACAGTTCTACTCTTCACTCAGTTTCACATGTAGCTTTAAAACAACCCGTTGTGTTATCTAATCAGTACACTATTGTTTCACTTGTGATGATCTGCGTTTTAAACAGTATCAAACTCCAAACCATATATAATCTGAAAGCTCTTTCTAATTAATAAAAAGGGAAAATGTTAATGTAATAAAAGACAAAATTTAGACATATTACTCCCTCTGTCATATCCAACAAATTACACAGTGGACTACATCTACTGTGAATAGGCTTTCTGCCTCTTAAGTATGATCAAAAGATGTCATTTCTCATTAGAACATCCTGAACTGTATATTTCTTTACACTATCCTCAACATCCATCACTACACGTGCCTGTGTTCTTCCATAATGTCTACTAGTTTTTGTTTCAGTGCACATCTGTACCAAGATGCTAAAGCCACAGTGGAAATGCAGTTAAATCCTGCTGACAGCAATAATAAAACATTGAGCATGCCTTGTTGCAGAGAACTTCATTATCACTTACAAATAAACAACAGTAAAGAAGATGTAAGAAAAATGCTACCCGACAGTTTCTTTCTCCATACAAGTCATTACGTTATGCCCTTGACATCAGTGCTGACTATCAGTCTTGCTTGAGCCAAAACTAAACATTACACACAGCTTTCAGCTAAACAAGAGATCACTCTAGTTATGGCTGGGGTGTTTCAGTTTGCAAAATGACACAGAATTAAAAAATTGTTAAATAAAGTATCAGTTCAGACAACAGAATACATGATTTATCTAAGGTCCAAGCCCTGAAAATCCAGTGAAGAAATCTGTCAGTATCCAATAAACTGCAAGAACATATCTACCACTGGAATTTTTTTAACATTGAAAATGGTGTCAAAGCTCTAAAGCAATGCTGATATGCATCTTGTTTTATGCCCATGAGTGTTCTGCAGCAAGTTTTTGTTTTGGTTTCTGTTTTTTTGCAAAGCAGTATCAGCAAACAGAAGCAATTGCACCATAAACATGAGCAACCTCTAAATTATCCATAATTATATTTAACGAAAAGTTCCTTAAAGTCCCTTAGTTACCTTCAAGTGACATAGTATGATAAGCTAATTATTAACACTAAGCTGATTTCTCAGCAGCTTCAGTCTCCTGTTCAGATAGTTTCTCTTCTGACAGTACTGTCATCCACGGGGACACTGAGCGCGTGATGGTTTGTTTGGCCAGATTGTAGTGGTTTATGACTGTGTAAAATTTCCCTCGGGCACTGGAGTCTTGTTCAGAGTAGTAGTTTTCCAACCCAGCTGGAATGCACTGATTATTCTGAAAAGAAAATCCATCACTTCGATTACAGATACAGCCCGATACACACCAAAAGTAGATTAGGTTTTTTCTCTTCCTTCCAGTCTAAGCCAACATTCACTTTCTTGGAGTCAAGATGCAACATACAGCAATTAACTACAGTGTTGTCCTACTGTGTTCAAAATGTTCGGCCCTGCAATCCTTAAAACTACTCATGGGTTTGCCAAGAAGACCAATCTGGATTTATATGCCAGAATAACTAACATACAAGAAACATGCTTGCCTAAAATTATTTTTAAGAGTATTCAAACTCTAATTCCAGATGTATTTTGCTGGTTTTTCCTCCCTGCCTAGTTCCAACTGTTTGGTCTACAATTACAGATGTCTGTGTTAGATTAGCTTCAGGCACTTCATTACAGTGTTTTCAGTCTGAGGGACAGAAATTAATACAGATATATTGGTGCCAAGGTATGAACAGCTTTACAGCCCAGTAAATAAGACATACGGGAAAACATTGTGGGTGGCCAAGCTTCGTGCATACACATACAAAATACTTCACTCTTGATTGTCAGAAAGATGGAGCCAACAGCTTTTTAAAAGCGTGCTATCTTTAGCTGTGGGACTACATTATTTAATTTTCCATCAGTGTACGAGCACTACATAGAAACTGCTAGGTGCTCAGAGCTTTTGGAGGTTAAATACCTGATTTAGAGAGTTAAATACTAAGTAGGATCCGAACTATGCTGTCATCTTAAAAATCAAAGTGAATGTGCACATGCAGTG
Source organism: Pterocles gutturalis (assembly GCF_000699245.1). Classification (NCBI taxonomy): domain Eukaryota; kingdom Metazoa; phylum Chordata; class Aves; order Pterocliformes; family Pteroclidae; genus Pterocles; species Pterocles gutturalis. The sequence goes on along the minus strand of NW_010112446.1, from coordinate 19,285 downwards.
CATGCAGGTAGCATTTAGCAACTGTACCAGTGATGATGCAGTGAAAGCCTTCAAAGCTGCTAGCTGCACTGAAGGAAAAAATTATTTGGACATATCCTGTGACCCCTGCCCCCCAGGTTTTGCTCCAGAAGGTCACGGGTCTCTCTGCAGTCTTCCTTGATACCTCAGGGTGTGGGGCAGTCATCTGGGCAACTGAATTGACCCTCTAAAATATAAGCTATGAGTAGCTGCAGCTTGAGGGAAAATAAGTTTAATCATTTCTACTCTGACTGTTTTAAAAAAAGGCTTTTCAGTCTTCCTGCCTCCAGCACTGGACTAAAATTCATAATGCTACAGCACAGCAACTTTGAACTGCTACTGTTCTCATAGAACTTTGTCAACAAAACTTAATATTGGAAATTTCTGAGCCAAAACCACACGCAAAAATGTCATGGTTTTTAGGACCAGATGCAATCTCAAATGTGTCCACATTTACTTCTGGGTTGACTCATTGTCCTTGTCAAAAAAAAAAAAAAAAAAAAAAGAAAGAGAGAAATGGCACAAATAAGCACCCATAACAACAGTTTCAAAATGGTTTAAATCATAAAGTACAAAATGACGAGGGGAAAGATCCAGCAGACAATCTTGGCTTAACAGAAATTTTACATCCTAAAAAATGTTACAGTGAAAAAAAAGCATTAAAAGGTACGAAAGAAAAAAGCAAAACTTGCCAAAACAACAGGCCTACAGGTAGTCTTGTGAACCTGCCTGCCCCGATGACTGCAATCCTGCAGCAGATTTGACTGCTGAAAGAAGAGTCGCTGTCACAAGACTCAACAGCCCTCTCAGAGTGTTAACACCTCATCGGTCCTAACCTGCTTGTGCACAGAAGCCTCGATATGCGTCAAGAGTTGCAATAGTGCTCAAAGTGACCACATCCACCCAGGTTCAGTTTATTTGTTATCTTTTGTTAATGCAGCAGCCAGGACAAATCTTCCCTCACAGTTCTGTTTGAAGTAGCAACTACAAAGCAGATGGGCTTTAGCCCTGGCTAAGCAGACACCTGTGCCTGTTCAGCACTGTTCAAATCAACAGAGGTTTCCCCATGCTCATAATCATCGTGTATGCCAGCTGCAAGACCAGGACCTAGACTTAAAAAAAAATCCAGGACAACTCTGGAATAAGGCTATTTGATATGCATGCTCACCTACATCAACCATGCCTTCTGCAAGTATTATCCATGCTTTATCTGAGATAACTGACAGTACTAATGTGATAAAATGACAAGGAAGTATGTAGACACAGACTTTGCAGTGATTATTTTCACCCAGTCAGTCATGGGATGTAGTCACAATTCTAAATATTTAAAATGGGGGAAAGAACACAATCTATTGATCTAATGAGATCTGCCAAAGAAATTCAAGCAAATATAACTATTAGTCCTGAAGACAAGCCAAGATTACTGCCAGTCTAAAAAAATGACACAGAATTTTTTGTTGCTTTTAGAAGCAATTTGCTTTGTAAGAGGCAAAATTACTCAGTAATGTTATTTTTTGTAGTCAGTAATATGCACAACATCTGCTAGAAGAGCCTACAGAAACACAGCAGAGTTTCCACCTTGACTCTAGTTTTGCTCACGAAATTTCATGCTTCTAGAAAAGACAGGGAAAACCTCCCCTTTTACTCATGGCTCCTTGTGTACTGCCCAAGGACAGCCCCCTTTGCGTAGCTCCTAATCAAGGCAAGCCATCTAGCATTCAGTGACTGAGCGATGAAAACTGGTGCCAATTCTCATCCTGCTGCGTGCCTGAGACCTTCAGCTTACACAGAACATTTCTCTGTGTCTTTTTATTTGTTTCTGTGGTTCCCAGGTGAGAGAAGTAATGAGGAAGACCATGAGGAGAAACTGGGATACTCCAGAGTGAGTTGTTTCTGAAGTAGAAGAGTTGTGAAAGAAACTAGTTATGGGTTAAGGCCTTTGATGACAGAGAAAATCCTGGTTTTCAGTCTGTATCTGGCTGTATTAAGATGACTCCTTTTGTTCCCTTGACATGAAGATCCCAGTGGTATTCACTTATAAATAAATGTGTTCTGTCACATATAATTTTCCTAGGTCAGCAATTCCAAACTTAATAGATGATGGTGTTCTCTTTAATGCATCGGAATTACTTTGTTTTACTGTCCATGACTCTGACAGAACGCAGGTGCCCTGGCAAGGAAAGCTGAAGGGTAACAGATGCAGTATGGACCATACTGAAGCCCTGGAGGAATTCCTCCAGGGTGTTCAGTGCACTCGGGTCTTCAAGGGAAACTCCTGTGAGTCTCAGCGACAGCCAGTAAAGAGTGCTTCAGATCTACACAGCAGCAGTATTAGGGCTACATCAGAAAGCTTGAGCAAGCACAAAATTGAGGCTTGAGCAGTTTAAGATTGCTATACAAAGGAAAATAAACACCTTTTTAAACACACCTTCAAGCCCTGGATGCATAGGACAGCAGAAAGGCGGAAAACACTGAAACCTTTGGAACTGCTCCATGTATGACAGCATCAAAGCAGAGAAGAGTGAGTCTGACTCACAGCTGCGGAAGCTCAGCCTTTATGCAGAGATTCCCGCCGTACCAGGCTTCCTGAGGCAGGGGACACCTTTGCCCTTAACCAGGGAATCACATCAGCATCCAACACCTGGGGACATCCAGGCCAGAGAATGTTCGTGAGTCCACCTGAAGCATGAAGTCAGTCCACAGAGACAGTGGTCACAAGGTGACAGACTTCATCTCTCTTGGGACGTCTGTGCCAAGCAATGCCATGACATGTTAACACTCTCCCAAAAAATGATGCAAAGGCAACAAATACAAATTCATGTCAGCACTGCTAGTTTCAGGCTTTGTGTCATTTGCTAACATGTTTACCCTGTAAAACTCACGAGTTACATGACCAAAGATGCTGCGTGTCCCGGCATTATGCCAACAAGCAGCCAGGAAACAGCCTCCAAAAAAACCCAGCCCTGGGAGAGTTACAGCAGCACAGCCCTATGTATGTGCTGCACCTTAAGAACAAAGCACGAGCTCTGGGACATTCTGCCTTGCTTCTGTTTCAAACACAGGGCCCTAAGGAGAGAACCCCAACCAGACTGTTCACAATGCAACTGAAATATAGCTATGAAGCTGTTCTCCCCTTATATATTTGCGACACTAGGAAGAAAAGACAGAAGAAGCCAGACGGCTGCCACTCAGAGGAGGGGACAACATGGTATGAAAGGAAGCAGAAGCAGCAGACTGTCACTAGACTTACGACAGGAGCACATAACCGGCAACTCCTGTCAAGTCAGGATCACATCAAGATAGGCTTGGTAAGAACATACAGTCCATATTCCAAATTGCTGAAAGCCAAGAGAAAGCTTAGAAAAAAAAAAGGCTGTGGTCCCATGAGAAACAAGCACAGAAGGGTTTCAGTGCTTGCCTGAGACAACACAAAAAAAACCCCAGCAAAACTGAAAGCTGGATCTCCTGAGTTGCAGACAGATATTCTAACCACAGTATCTTTTGCCCCTGAACCAAGGGAAAGCGGCACCCTAAAACTGAATGCCTGGAACCAAGTTAATCCAGCAGGCCACCACTGATTGTAACTCTGGACAAGCTTCTTATAAGAGATTTATGTGCCTGAAGTGACAGAATCAAAAGTCCTGAATGGGACTGTCAAGGAGTGCTAAGGCAGCCATTTCTTTTTAAGTCCTTCTGAAGATCATACTAGGTGCCCATTTTATTCGTTATGTGACTAAATATTCTTAAAAAATTAGAGGGAAGAATGTCATCATCACTGCTATTTTCCTTATCTAATTACAGCCAAGCACAACCCTGCTAAATTTACAACTGCGAAATCAATGTTACCTTTCTGACTTTCAGCCCAGGTTACAGCTGAGGAGCCAGCACTACCATCTCGCACAAATGAAGCCCCAGCCTCCCTTTCAGTTAGCACCAGTATTTTTTCCAATAAATGTGTTTTCCCTTTTTGGCATCACTTTTGGCCTGTGGTAGTAGGGCTCAGAGATCACTGTTCTAGAACAAGAAGTTCTTTTTACAAAAATAACCCTCAGGTAACTGCTACTCTTAATGAGAACATTACTGTTTCTTTGACACATATTCCAGAGTAATATTTTTTTCCACCAGGTTTTAGCATTCTCTTATTTCCTAAGACACATGAATTTGGAGGAACATGCAGCATTAAACCATACGACCGACTAAATGAGGGCTTTGTCCAGACTACTGCAGATGAAGCAGGTTTGAAGGACGCTGGTGTTGGGACCTCTGCTATATTTTCAATGTTTAAAGCATTAGCAAAATAACATTATTCAAATTGTGCAGTAGTACAACCTCAATTATAAATTAAGCAGAAACATAGCAGGAAGCACACTAACCTATGAAAACAAACACAAATTTCTGTGCAATACAGCATGACTTAATCAAGGTTATGCAGAAAACAGCACAGAAAATATTACATGCTCTCCTGTTCTTCTAGGATGTGTACACAGCTTACCTTGAAAACAAATCCTTCTGGACAGGTATGATCATACTTGTAAACCTTGTAGACTACCAGAAATACAACACACGTTAAGAACGCAAGGGCAAAAAGGACCAGCACAGTTACCTGGAGAGAAAAATAAAACATGCTCATGTTAGTAATGCACTGCTTATTATACTGCTCTTTTGTTACTACAGGCAGCAGAAGCCAGCTGTGAATGTACTTTACAGTAAAACCAAGGAAAGGATAAAAACAGCTACTTAATTATCGAGCGAGAACAGGGAAGGAGCACATAAGCACTTCTATCTTCACCATCTCAGAGAAGAAAGCACATGATCTGGTCAGTGGCCTGCTGCCAGAAGGACACAGTGAGGTAGCTTGGGCCTGCTGCTTTTTCAGTATTCAGATGATGTAAGTCTAGTTTATGGCAGCTGATAAGCATGTTTGTTTCCCCTGGGCCTGTCCAAGAATGGAGTCAGGTGACAGCAAGTTAGTTACCACAGGTGTCATCCAGATAATACAAAGGTGACACTATCAGGGCAAGGAGAAAGTCATGCCTGCCCTCTCGTTAGGATGAGAGTTTGTTGCGCCTGCTGTGAATGTATGGATAGTTACACCAGTAGTCTGCATGCCTGGTTGCCCAATGCTCCTTGATTTTTAGGTTGAACAGTACTTCTTCATCACACAGAGACTGGACAGGAGTAGTTCACTGCCAGATCCATAAGGGAATACACCATGTTCAGCAGAGGGCTAGCCTCACGGAGTTCTGTTGCACCTCTTTCCACGGTGCTCACAGAGAAGCCATGCCAGACTGCATTACATGGCACTGACTTTTCACCATGTCCTTAAGTACCTCTGTGGTCCTGAACTTGGGCTGGAGGAAAATCAAAGACACACCTGAAGCTGAATCTGAAATCAGCGTCTGTATCAAGCTGACCTTTCCCAGGAATAAACTCTGAGCAGCTGGAAACCAGCAGCCTTTGAGGTGAGACAGGAGACAGAACAACCTCTAGAATTACCTCACCCATTGACAAGAGAAAGCACAAGAGCTTGGCCAAGCAATTACTCTGCAAAGGTCCGTAATTCAGACCAGTTTTTGTGGAAGGTGCGAGCTGAGCAAACAGCATTCATTACCTGGGAGAGGGTCCCAGAAGTGTGGTTTCATTATTCTAAAGCTTCTACTTATAGACAAATGAGTAGCTAAAGGAGATTACAGCGTAAGAGTGGTTGAACTTTTGTTTTTTCTGGCAAGTTAGAAAGAAGCCAGCATGTGCTACAGCACAAGAAACAGTAATAAACAGAAACAGACAAGATTATGTCATCAATTAATTAACACAAAGTATAATATAATCTAAATTTGAAAGGAAGATGAGTAAGCCAGTTATATATACCTCCTAAAAAGAGAACTTAGGCACATCAGGGTCAATTATGCAAACAAGAATAATCAGGTATTTGAGAAAGTAACAAAAAAAATTGTAGCTTTGCCTCTTGGTAAAAAAAAAAAAAAAACAAACCACCACACACTCCCTTTATGATAAACCCCAGAATGAACAGGATTTGCAACACTGCAAACTGTGTGTGGCAGGGGGACTAGCACATTCAAGGACTGAGATGAACTTTTAGGGACTTCTCATGCTGGAGAAGTGAACTTCACCATGGGCAGACAACAGCGAGTGCTAGATTTCCTGGCTGAAACAAGGTTGGGGAGTATCGTGTGCTCCTGAAGCCAAGGATTTTATAATGATTTTTGATAGAAAATAAGCAAAAAACAGACGGCTGGAGGAGAGGCAGGGAAAACTGCAGATCAGAAAGTAATTTAGCAGAAGAAATGTAGATATTAACGCAACAATGCCAATTGAAATGAGACATGGAGCAAAGGACCTTTCTGGTTAATAGCAACATCTTCAGTTTCTCAGAACAGTCACTGGATTAAAAAAAAAATCATATTCTTAATCACCCGAAAACCTCACACATCAATTTTCAAATGTAACTAGTCTTTCCCCAAGTTTATTACTTGTTTGCATACACAAAGGTTAACATGGATAGACCACTCTGTCTTACCAACCTTGTATTTTCTGCTCACATGTCCCATGTCTCACTATGGCCTGCTGGAATCCAATAGATAAAGCACATTTTCCTGTCTGGACATTCTCTGCGGCCCAGTTTAACAAAGACCAACATAAACCCTGCCCCGCCTCTCCCCCCCTCACTCCTGGGCAGGCTCTGCCCTAGCTCAGCCCTTCCCATATGGCTTTAATCAGGCTTCTCCCGTTTTTCTCCTGCAGTTGTGTGTTTCCTCAGCCATCCCACCTGCACACACGTACAAGGTCCTTCACACTCTGGCTTGGCCCAAACCTTCCATCCCATCTTCTAGTGTTTTCCCCTCCCCACAACTGTAACAAGACTTATTTTCTATTCTCTTCCCAAAATTCTCCTTGCACTACAGGCTCAACTGACCTTTCTCCCCAAAGCTTCCAGTTACCACTTGGGCCTCCTTGTCCCACCTCCTTAATGCCTTGCTAGTATCTCCAAGTGCCACATGCTGCCTGTCACTATACCCTGGCTTCACCTGCCCCAGAGCAGGGCCGCAGCCCCGTCTGCATGTGGGGCCGTGGGCGCAAGGCATTCCCCCGCTGAGCGCCAGCTGCTGCTGGGCAGGATGGGAAGATGAGGAACCAGAAAGGAGGGAGCACTCCTCGCACTCCCAGCAGCTCTACAACACACACATGGCCCGGCCCAAGCTGTAGGTTTTGGGTCATTCACTCCCCACTGACTCAAAAGTATCTGTTCTACTGCTCTTTCCGTTAAAGAACAAAGGGAAAAGAGAGACTAGAAAGTGGGGATAGAACAGATAAAATCCAGATGGGATTATTGCTGAGGCTCCCCATGCCCTACAAGATACATTCCACACAGCCTTTGAGAAAGGCTGCTCTTTCTAGGAGCACAAGCCTGTGACATGGGACACACACACCAAGCAGAACAAATGCTGTGGTACGGATCAATTCAGCTCATACTTGTTTCCTCCACATATAAACAGTTTAAAATGCTTTGAAAAAAATTCTCAAATCTCAAAGTATCTTAACCATATTCCCTGGCCATCCTACTAGCAGGGAATAGTAAAATTATTATTTCCCAGTTGTCACCATTTGACACACAGTTGAGGCCTCAAGAACATACTGTAAACCTAACAAGCTATTTTGTAGTTGAGACCAAGTATGAGGCAATGGAAAAAGATTTCCACAGTCATTGCAGGATCACTCTTCCCAAGGCTCTGAAACTGTTCTGGAAAGTAATGTTTTGATTTCAAAAGAGATCAAAAGCCTCTTGTGCAGATTGCTGGAGCCTGGCAAGTTGCAGAGCCACAACCTCAGAGCTGATTTGCTGAGACTGGAGCGTTTACCTGTGCGGAGCTGTGAGTTCTCACTGCTCATACAAGTCACATCCAGCACGGTTACTCCATTGCCACACAGTAAGCCACTGGAAAGAGGTCTCAGGGCTCATGGTTCATCATTCTCACAGAATCCTTCTCCCTCACTTCTTGTATTTCCTAATGTTATTAGTTTCGGTATTAACATGTAAATTTTTACTCTCATTATCTCCAATAATTTGCAATCACACTCCATTTGCAAATCCCTAATCAAGTTAAGCTCTTGTCTCCTTCCTATTAGGAGAGAATCTCCCTTCTCTTACCATCCTTCAGGATATGAGTAACTTCTGTTTAAGTAAAGGACAGTTGCACATGCAAATGACATAGATGGAAAGAAATCCATCACCACATTCCAAGCTGATCGCAATCACCTGTTAATCCAATCCACTTCTCCCTTGTAAGATGAAAATCCTTCTCTTCCTTCTAACAGCCATTTTCCTTCACTCTCCTAATAACCCATCACTGATGGTCCACAATTGCCAGACCTCCAGGTTCACTTCTGAACCCGAGGCAGTCAGCTTCCCCACCCCGGCCAGTTACACACCGTGACCCTAACCCTCTGCCTCGCTGTCTGAGCCCTCTCCTTCCAGGTGCCTTTCAGAAATAAAAGCATGGGAAGAAGGAAGGTGACAAGCTGCTCTTTAGACCACAAGTGTTACCAAAGCTGTCATTTTATTGCTTTCTTCCACAGCAACTTTGCACACTCTCTATAAACTAAAGGAAAGTTATTATCTTCTTCTTACTGGGGCACTAGCAGCAACTTGGCCTCTTCCTCTGTTCAAGGCTGGAGAGGATGCAATACATGCTCAAGCACAACTCCCTCTCTTCTGGAAGGAAATCTTGAATCTCTTCTCTTTGTGGTAGCCAGCTGGCTGTGTGCAGGACCCCACACTAGGGGCAGAAATCTTTTGAATTATTATGATCATTCACTGCCACGTACATCCTGCAGAACTCCAAGGTGACTGTCACATCACACGAGTGATGAGCTTTCAAAATACTTTTTATGAAATAACTACAAGATAGCACAAACAACCGTTTAACTCGGAACTCAAAGTGTGGTTTTGTTTTCATCTTGAGAGTGTCCTTTAAAGTTGGTTTTAAGGGGATCTGGCAGCAAAACTAAGTGAACAGAAAAGATGACAAGATACTAAGTATGTGTCAGATTTTTTGAATAGATTGTAAGTGAAGAGCAGAAGGACAATGTCTAGCCGGAAGCCATTACAGTAATCGAAATGAGAGATGACTAATGAATGAACTAAGTGTACCCACAGCAAAAAAAAAGTCTTCAGACTCTGCAAGCATTTAGCCAAACAAATGAAACTCACCAGATCTGACAACTACACTAACATGTAAACAACTCGTGATAAGGCCTTACATTCAAGATCTTCCCAATCAGTCCATCCTACTGTGCTACAGCTGTGAAACACTGAAAGCTGTATTTTCTCTGGCTGGCTACTGCAACCTCCTCCTTCCTCACTTCACTAACATTAGTTGTGCTCCCTTTTTAATCAAGTGAGAATATTACAGCAAAATTCATCAATTGCACCAACTCTGCCTGCTTCTCTTCACACCCCATCCTGGCTCCTGTCCCTTTCTGAAAAAACTATAAGCCGTGTTTCGAGGCATGCACAAGTCTGCCCCTTTTGCTCCTCTTAGCTCTATCTCCTGCCCTTTTGCCTGTATCCCACTGTGCCACTAAAGCCTGGGTGCCATCTGTTTTTCCTCTGCCTTCACCTCCACCTTTCTCATCATGCCTCCTCCTCTTGCCTGAAATTCTTTCATTAACCCACTCTTACTGTGCAGCCTTCCTTCATGCTTTTCCTTCCATCATGCTTTTCCTTCCATCATGCACCTTTCAGCATACAAACGCACCTAGGAGCATTCCTGTTATTACAAGAAGTGGAACTAAAGTGGAACTAACAAGACGTGCAGTAATTTTCACTGCTCAGTCACTGGCACTTGGTCACATCTCATCTCTGCTCTACATCTCTGCCTTATCTATTTCAATTGCAGCCTCTTGGGAACACAAATTTCATTTCTGATTTGTCTGTAAAGTGTTACACACAGACCTGGTGCTAGCACCAAACAAAAAGAGTGAAGACATACATCTTTAGAGCACCTGTCATATGAAGTGATTTACAACCAATTTATGTTTTGCTCACCAGTGAGATGCAAAGCCCTCTGGGATGAAATACAGCAACTCTGCATAGCCATTTAGGACAGGAAATTAAGATTATTGCTATCCAATTTAAACTACAAGAGAATTTTAGGCAGGCAGACTGTAATTACAATAGAATGTGTCTGGCTACATCCCACAGACTAGAATTCATAAAACATCACACTGACTTCCCTGCAAATGGCCATGACCTCCATTTCACCTCTCTCCACTAAAATCCTGCATCTCCAGCTGCACAATGCCCTCTACCAGTGCATTAGAGAACACTGAAATCAGCTCTCCGCTTCCCCTAACATTCCTGCTTTTCCAAAATTCTGTTCTTGTTTGCTATTACCTGGGCATGTCCCTAGAAGTTTACATGAAAAATGCGTCTGAAACAATGCACTTAAGGATTAAGAAATGTTCAAATTGAAGTAAACGGCAACATCAAAGAAAAAAAGGAACATTCACATCTATACATGCAACACCTGACTCGTATTCTATTTACAGAGCAATCAAAGTTATACAGGACAACTTGGTACAATTTCCCATACTTGCGATGGGAATATACAAGATGACCGGTGACTCAAAAGACAACCAGATGCCTCATTTCAAAAAGTACCTCTAACATCACATGTCATGTTTAGCTATATGACTAGAATCCATCTATTAAACTCAACTGCCTCACCAGAACACTCCCATCAAACCTTTGTGCGCACAAGGATTATAGTTTTGGGGTAGATTGTACTGAAAAAGACAGAGAAATCAAAAGACTGTCCTTCTCAAACACAGATGACAAAGAGGAAGAGAGAACTGGCTTGGATGCTTACCTGGAGATGACTGGGAGTAGCAGCAAGAAAGGCAGATAGATTAATGAAGGACAGTAACTGAAAAGAAGCTACAGACCCAGTGCTTAAGAGCAACAATGCAAGATAACAGAACCAGCCTGCAAGGGAGTTGATTAATGAAACCTGAGGGAGATACTGTTAGACAAAAACAGGTTAACAAGGCAGTGGCCTTTAGAGTCTAGCACTGTGGCTTAATGCACTGTTCACGACAGTGTTCCCATCATCCTCCATCACATGGCACTATGCATTAGCTTCTTAACTACAAAGATCTGAAGAAGCAGTTCAAGAAACCCTGTGGCCCAGATAAGAACCTTGTTACCTTCCCATACAAACCCAGAAGATATTACTGATGCCAGGAGAAAGGCTGGAAAAGGTTACTATGGAAGAGGAAAGGCCATGTGAGTGTCACATCTGGAGAGACCCAAAACATCTGTGTCCCAGTGTCACTGGTTCTGCTCCAAGAAAAGACTTTCTGATGGGTAAAATGGCAGAGGACACCTGTCTTAAAGCAGGGGAGATGCTGTTACACATCCACTTTACTTAATATCTTCCATCTCTGACTGTAAAAAAAATTCCTTTTTGCCAAAAATTTAGCAGGAGGATTGGCAATGTCATCTTAGAGAATTATCAAACATTTTAAAAAATGGAAAACCAACAGTTACCATGCAGTGCCTTTGCTTACATAATTTGTTTTAAAATAGCAGTTACACTGAAAGAAGAATCTCCTTTCTTCTTCTTGCCTGAAGTAATAACGGAAAATCTCAAAGCCTGCCAAACACTTCATACTTGTAAGCACCTCTAATCCTGTGAGTAGTTCGACTGAAGAAAACAGAACTACTCGTGGCAGTAAGTACCTGTCACTCTTCCAGAAGTGACAGAATATACTTAAGGACATGATATCCCATGCAGGTATCAGCTGGTATCTCATGCACCTAACAGACTTTTTAAGTGGGAGCAAAGAGCTACTCAACACACAGACTAATCACACAGAAACAGAGAAGTATTTTCCTCCTCTTTGATTATTTCTACAGTAATCACTGGTATTACTAAGAACAGGTAAAAAAAATCTTGAGGCAGAAATATACTTTAAAGGATGACCAAAGATCAAAAATGTAATATTTAAACATATGTTGCATACATTTTTTTCAGTCTTAAAATGACAACATAAAACTGCAAGGACTGATTTTGAAAGAAGACTCAATTCCTCTTCTGTAACCTCATGCAGACATTTTAACAACTGCTTGCTACTTGATAGTACATCGCTTGCACCATATGGTCTCACCATGGAAAACAAGCTTGAGGCTTTGGCTCTGCAGTTAGATGTATGTAGAGATGTCAAGGCTGAAGTCTGAAGTCTGAAGAATTGAATTGCCTTTGAATAAAACCAAATGGCTGAAGGTACACCACAGCTTGGGTTTATTTAAGGGCTTGAAATTTATTGAGAAACATAAGTGTTTGCTTTCAAAATACTTCTGAATGTTCTTTATCCAGGTTTCCCCAAAGACAGAAGAAAATCTCATGCTTGGGTACAACAGACATTTGTTAAAATCGGCAAGTTTGTGCACGCCTGTCAATTGTAGCCCAATTCAATGGGTGCCAGAACAAACATCCCACTACAAAATCCAACTGGAGTTTGTAAAAACGCTGCTCTGTCAATGGGGGAGGCAAAGGTTTGGCCTTGGGTAACTGATACCATCAATTTTCTCCTGCAATAACTTCCTCCTATGTCCCAATTCATAAAACTCCTTTAAAATGACATTTCCAGCCTTGTGTTATTCCATACAGCAGACAATTCACAGGAGAGAAACATCTACCTCATTCAAAGTTGCTTTCCAGGTGTGAATGACCAACTCCCCACATTAGCCTATGCTGTTCAAAGAACAAGAGCAATATTTCTATTTCTCAATGAAAAATAATCTTCAGTGAAAAAATCACATCTTCCTTGGTGTGGTTAGTGCCACAGAACTAAATTAAGACAATAGGGTTCTCAGAATCAGGCAGTCTTCACATTCTTCTGACAGATTCTGATTTGAATTCAGAATGTGGCTTCATACAGCAAAAATAAACTTGCAGTTTTCTTTGTAAACATTCTCAGCTCTGTTGTAATAACTGTGATAATGTGGACTGAATGCAGAAAACACATTTTATAATTTCTTATTCACCCAGCTGCTAAAACACCAAATGATCTACATGACATATGCACATGCTGGAGTTGCTTCATTTGTTATAGTATGTAATTTCTCAAGAAGAACAGCTTTAGATGATCTGCACTGCTGAATCCCAAAAATGCAATCTGCTTTGTCCTTATTTAAGAAGTACATCTTAGAATACACATGTGAATTATTTGTAAATATGACTGACTTTTTTATTTTTAGCCCAACAGTCAGGCTGTGTCTTGTGGCAAGTTTATGCATCGGTGATGTACAACATTAAAGTCATTAAAACAGCATCTGAAGCTTTTTTCATGAACACAAGCCAAAGTCAATATTCCACCAGTTAAATAATGCATTTCATAATTATAGCAAATATTTAATTTTCAAACAAATATCCTTTTGCTCTCTCACAATCAACAGCAGCAGTTAACATGATGGTTCACAATTAATAAGGACCCAGGAGAAAACCTCACACAATCAGTACTTTTCATCTACATATTTATGAAATTTCATCAATTATTCACATAATATTTACTACTGGGAGTGGTGAATATGACAATCATCCCTACTGGAGAACCAGTCAGTTCTCTTTAAAATGTTGCAAGCAGCATAATTAAATTCTAAAACTGTTATGTAGAGATTAAGGGACATTTTTAGGACCTGAATGTTCTGCATGAAACTATTGTTTTCAATTAACTGAACCACAATTTTCCTAATTGATCAACCCCCGCACTCTTCTTTAGAAGCCCAGACGTACAGCCACAGCGTGAATCACCCTGCAATTCCCAAGAGATACCAAATCTTACTGAAACCTCTCTCTGATGCAGTAGTTACCTAGCAGCAAAACCTAGCAACCCTGTAGTATGAGATTAATCCCAGAGTGATCATCATAAGGTAGTACCTAAAAGATATTTAAGTATACCATTCAAAGGTATATAAAAATGCAATGCAAAAATGCTCAGGCTTCTAAGCATTCAGCTATACAAATTAGAAAAAGACTACCTGACAGCATGACAAGCTGTTTATTTGTTGTTCAGCAAGGTCTCATTTGCTCAGCTCTCCAAACAAAGACAGAAAGAACGCAGATCTACAAAGGGATGTGCAAAACATTTAGATGCGACCAAGATATTCAAAACCCTTCCTTACCTACAATTTAATGTTCCAGCAATAAAATCCCTTAATCCCTGCTGCTAGTGGGTAAGTGCAGAATTCCCCAGGTATAGGTTCTGCTCAGCTGCTTTGAACTGAAGTCCTAACAGGGTGCTCCAACTGAACACTTTCTCCCCTTTCTCTTCTACAATGTAGTAAGCATTTTCAGATCACCTTAGCAGGACAGACACTAAAGACAGCACTGAACAGTGCAGTTGCCTACGTTTAAAAACACTTTGGCATCCTTGGGTAACATGTCAAACTGACAGCACTGCAAAGCTGTAGTCATCCTTTGTTAAGAGAATAGGTAGGAAAGCATGAGCTGAAGTGCCAACTTTCCCGCTTTGCCCTTATTACACAGAGAAAGAAAACCTATCCTCCAGTGAAAAGGGGGAAAGGTAATTCAATCCTGGCACTGGTCGGGCTCTCAGGTTTCCTCTGGGACTACTGAAGGGAGAAATAGGGGTGTGGACACTAAAGAGTAAATCTGAGTCAGATTCTTGCTGAACTGCCATCTGCCAGTAACAGCCATCACCAAGCTATAAGACACAACTGGACCAGGAAAACTGATAGCAAAGGACTCTCATATACATCCCTGAGCTGCCAAGTCATATATTTACCTATATATATATATATATAATGGACTATGACATCACTTTAAGAGAATGGTTTGGCCACAGCGAAAAATAAGAAGCCAAAAAGAAAACAAATACTCTTGTGGTTTTTGTCCTTCAACACTAACAGGCGCCTTATCCATGCCATGAGAGCTACCTGCGTGCAGCCCACACACACCCTGGCCAACCACCTTCTGAAACCCGCATGCTGACAGAAGTGCCTTCTGAATTCATCTGACAGTGAGTGATTACAAGCAATAACGCCGCAAGATTTGCTTTTCCTTCAGATTGTGAAATAGTGAACTACTATAACAATTAATTTCTTTTACCCATGTCCAGTTATACCCACAACAGCCACTCTGCTAGTTATAGCCAGTTTTGACTACAATCAGCAATTGATTTTAAGCACTTCTGTGAGCACAACTGAGTCATCAACATCTTCAGATAGCACTGCTTACCTTAAATCTTTCTGAAACCCCTTCAGTGATGCTGATTGTGAATTCAGCTATTTTAGGAGTACGGAACTTTCCTTTCTTGCGATCAGGTTCATATTCTGTTTTCGTTTTCACCACAACCTTTAAACAAAAAAATCAAAAAGCTGTCAGCTGAAACTAGCCACAGGAATCTTATTTATTCATTAACTCTTCTTTTACCTGCTTACAAGTACATCTAGCACAGTATTGCCTCCCCACCTCCCGACCCTGTGTAATTCTTCCTTGGAAGCTGTAAGCTGTTAGTTATTTTTCCTGTCATAGCAATCATCAGCAAAATTATCTCTCAAAGTGGTTTTGATGGACCTACAGGAAGACTTGTTATGCAACTGTTTCACAAACATTCTATCTTTTCAGCTGTGGTGGTACTGTGCTGCTATACTAGGCAAGCATCTACTTAGTTAAAATCCAAATCATGAAGCTTCCTGCTCCATATAGTCTGAAAATAGCCACCTCCATTTGCTTCAGGAGATCCCATTAATGGGACTTCAAACTGGAGACCAACAGGATGAGACAATTATTGAAGAGTGCCCATAGAAGTGTAGCAGATGATGATGCCATCTGTAGCCATGTTCTTTGATGGCAGGATTTTGAGTTTAAAAGAACTGAAGTGACCCATCTAGTTACTGTTCACTATGTGCTAGACTATAGCTCTTCACACTCTTATTTTTAACATCTAACTTTTAAATTATCAGCTGCAAGCAGCAAGATGCACATAAATCCTTCTGTTAATGAGATTTCTTGAAACCCAAGGCTCTTTAACTTCAGTTTATTCCTTGCTATGAGCTATTGCCCCAAGCTACACAATTTAGCACCTTACCTGTATTCCTAAAATACTCATTACATCAGTCGTATCTCCTGTGCTCTCTCCTAGGCATTCCAATTGTACAAAATTTTCAAATACCTAACCTATTTGCCTCATTTTTGTCTTCTACAGTTTTTCAGGATCTTCTTCAAAGTATCACTCTCGTGACAGGGTGCAGTTTATCGTACTGACAGTGCTATTAAGTTTTGCACAATTTTCTCTGTTGTTCCAAAGAATAAATATCTAGACTCCCTTAGATTTTTAGAACCAGATTCTATCTTCAGAGCAGCCCATAGTATCAATAGCAACTATATTATTCTGAAATTAATTGTGACACTTACAGGTAGCCAGGCAATGAAATTAAAGCTTTGGGTTTCCCTCTCCTCAGTTCCCTGAAATGGTATCTAGAATGTGTAACTGTATCTAGACTCAGCATCACAAAGCTTATTAGACACTTTTACAGCATTACACATATATGTGCAGGACATAGGTTTAGAAACTTATTTACTCATTTTCAGCTATAATTAATAAGATAAAAATTATTAACTATTTAACTTTACAAATGCCCAAAAGCATCATGGAAGTAAACTTGTCTGAAGATTTTTGGAATGCTTTTTAATTTTACTTCCCTTCCTCCCCCTTCATGTTGCATAATCTCAGGCAACTCAAATCACATTCAGCTGACACTGAACATACAGTTCTAGCTGCTTGGTTATGTAATGTCTTCTTTTGTTTAACATACCTAAATATGAATTTAAATCAGTTCATCCCTTTAATTTAGAAGCTGTCAGAATCATCAAATTCTTAGCACTGTAGTTACTACTGTTCAAGAAGTCATGCTTCACTGCCATACTGGAGCCTGGTAAGTGAATAATAAGCACAGATATATGAAGTATGTACTCCTATTCACTACGTGTGTCTTCATACTTCAGCATTTGATCTGTGTGTCAATCTTAACACTTTCTTTTCTTCACATTGGTTGCTGTACTACTGCCTTTGAGTCTGTAGCAACCAGTAAAGACACATTGAGATGACTAACCAGTTACAGAACGAAACCCATAGGACAAATAAGAACATGTATTTATTTTTCCCCTTCATGTTTGCAAAAGGAAAGGAAAGGAAAGCTAACATACAAATAGACAGTGGAGAGAGTGAAGAGCCAATCAAATATTCCTTTATTTAAGCTTCTAGCCTAATTGTACATTTGCTTTCATTCAAGGCAAACATTGTGAAGGTGGGAGGAGTTCCACCCCAATCTAGTAGGGGCAATCAGGCTGGAACAGAATCTCCTGGGTTCACTACCGAGGCTCGGCTCAGGTTAAGCCTATTAACATAACACACAGGTCCCTAATTCAGGCTTCTGCTTAGCAGTGCAGTAACATAACAAATTCCTTTGGATGTTGGTCCTTAGTAATCGGTTATATCCAGTCACCAGCTGGCAGGCGTATCAGACACAGTAAGACTTACCTTGTTTTAAAGCCTTAGGGTGCAATTTTGCCCTCAGTTACAAGATTTACACCCATGTTACTGAGGGTGGAAAATGGACCCTCAGGCTCTCTAACAGCTGTTACAGCTTATTGCATTTATGCCTACTAACGGGTCACCACACACAACACAATGTTGCTAGCAATTAAAATGGAGGTCACAAGCTAATATTCTTTACCCCAAGATAAGAGTATGTGAATTTTTTTGAGCTATGAGGAATGTATAGCTATCAGTTTATCTAGTAGAACTGAGCTCATGGAGGACACGAAGCCAAAACCAAAAATCAGCATGAAGATATTACCAACCATTTTTCAGTTAAATTTTGTATTTTTTGAAGACCACAAAGCTTTTTTGTCAGATGCATAAAGGAGAAATGTGCAAGTAAGTATCCTACTAAAACAGGATACTGAAAAACAGATTATTGAAATACCTGAAGAAATATCCTACTACTCTACGTCTCACCTGTAGTAACACTTAACTGAATTCTTTATTGTGAGGAGAATACACATTATTTACAGGCTATCACATCACCTTCCTAAATCCTTAAAATGAAATATTTAGTAATCAAGCCATGTAATGAGGAATCCAGGATGTACATTTCCCTTCCAGCCTGAGAGCAGCACACTGGACTGCCCCCTTCCAGCTACAGAGCATCCAAATCACCTATTTGGAGGGTTTTGAACCAAATAAGTTCCCGAGGAGAAATCTCAGTGGCCTGTTCTCATGTCGTTATTTCATCTTGCCTGAGGCTAGTATTAATTTCCTACTGAAGCACAGAAGGAACATGGGAAGTTCTTTCTCTCTGTGGCCAGTCCGCCTGTGTACATCTTGCAGAGACATAAAACATTGCTTCATCCTCCCACTATGGGGGCTTTTTCTCAACAGAAAAAAAATCACAGAGAATACACAGTACCTTCCAGAGACAAAAAAGAAAGATACAGAATAGGAAGGGCTATGACAATACAGGATAGAGAAGCTTGCATTTGTATGTTTCTGTATTTCTTATAGCAGCACTGAAATCTCTATATTGCTCATTGCTAACATTTTCCACTGTTCTTCAATGTAAATCGCTACTACTGGATTTTCATTAGCTTAACTGTTAGGTTTTTTCTCCAGAGGGGACCAGCATGCCTTAAAACTATTTCTTACCCTGTATTTCTTGACATTTCTAAGCTGCTTGTTACATGTAACCTATTCTTTTGTTGTGTGCCTGAGATTTGGGTGTGATTTTCCAGGGTGGAAACTAAAGCCTACTGTACCTTATCAGGAGGTGGGAACTGGAGCTGATTGACATCCAGGGGTGTGATCAGGGGGATGGTGTCAAATCCATCCTCCAAAAGGGGCTGCTTTGTGCTCTTCTCGCTGAAATTATTCCCCAGTTTCACCATTCTTCCAGGATAGAGGGATTTTCTGCTGGCACACACAGACGCACACGTACAGAAACGCAGAATGTTAGAAACTCGGGATGCACCAGACCTTTCCCCAGCCCCCGGGGAACCCGGAATATCTTGACTGGTCGCTGTGACTCGGTTACATTTTGGCGTTTTGGAAAGCAAGACCGATGGGCAGCGCTTCTATTATCAAAGTCAAAAACCAAAAAAACCACAAACCCAAAAGCACCGCGAAATCCCGGCACGTTACCTGACCCGAGCGACACCTTCCC
>NW_010112445.1:10091-19130 GCF_000699245.1 Pterocles gutturalis | reverse complement strand
GGGAAACAAAATGTGAAGAAAATGGAATTTAAAGGGAATATTGGTTTGGTTTTTTTTAAATCAGCAGGGCTTGCTCTCCGGAGCTGCTGTGTCGTGCTCTCGGGTGACTCGATCATCCTGCCCAGCTCCTGCCTTGGTTCCAAGCTTGGGGAGAAGAGATTTTCTGTTCTTTCAGGGCTGGCTCATGCCTCGCCTTGCAGCACGCCATGCTGTTTGCCTCCAGTTCCTGTTAGCGTGAGCTGCCTGTTGGGCGTGTGCTGAACAAGTAATTTCCCCCTAGTTGTAGTTTTTCTGATGGATTTCTGTTTTCCCGGTGGGGTGATGGTGCGGTGCCCTGTCCTGGAGCCCAGGGAAGCCGCTCGGATGCTGTGGCTCAGCTCTGCGGAGGGAGCTGCATGGAGAGGAGTTGTTCAGGGAGGGTTGTAAAAACAAATCCTCCTGCGTGGATTTAGTTTTTTCAGAAAACAGAGGAAAAACAGACCCTTTAAGAGGAAAAGAATTGGTGACAGCGCTGAATGAAATGTACTGAGATGGTTTAGGAAATTAAATAAAACAAATATGGAGGGAGGGGGCTCTCCTGTTGGTGAAAGGAGAAGCCCCCCAGCTCAGCAGCTTGCCTTGGCTGCCCTTCGCGTTGTTCGAAGGGTTGGAGGGGCTGAAGATCCTTTGTGGACGCCAGAAGGGTTGATGTGGATTTTAGACTGAGCTGGCTGGCACACGAGTAGCCTCTGTGTCCAGAAAGATATTCTGTGAAAGTAATTTTATCTCTCGGTGTCCTCTGAGGAGCTGCTGCTCTCTCCTGCCTGAGGAAGAAGCGAGCTGTGATGTTCTTTGCCCTTGTCTTAGGGTCACAGGTGGACTGTTAATCTCCAGAGCTTTTCAATTTTGTGATGTTGCTCTATTATGTGGCCTGAGCTGTGGTTCATTCAGCCATCTTTCCGCCTCATTTATGAACTGGTTAAAATGATTCTTTTATTGTCATTGACTGAGAGGCCATTTGTAATGGCTCTGCTCTTTTTTTCCCCCATTTAAGTGCCACTCTGATACTGTTCTGTCTCTTCACCCATCTGCCCCAAGGAAAGAAAAAAAAAAAAAATCTTGGGTGGCATAAATCACCTCAAAACTGCCCTTCAGTGAAAGGAACGTGTATGTAGGACCTGAAGCCAGGTTTCTTGATCTGTGTAGTGTGTGGGGAATTAGAAGAGGCAAGTGCGACACTCCAGGGTCTCAGCTGGTGCTGGACAGTGTTGTAGATCGAGTGGGTGTCACAGCAGAGTGTCCGAAGGAAATAAAACTCTAAAGATGAGTGGCAGCAGAGGATGAGGTGGAGGAGAAAGCAGGATTTACTCGTTATGGTAATACATGCTTTCGGCGATGTGTAATTGTGGCGGTGCAGTCAGGAAGGACTCCGTGTTGACCTGTAAACTCACAGGTGAATACTTGGATGGGGCTCGGAGGATCTGTCAGCGTGATTGCTGTGTACGTGTGTGTGATTGCTCTTGGAACTGCTGTAGGGAATTGTGTTGGACTCCTGTGATTAAATCTACTTTTCAGCATGCTGTTCCTCCCTTCTAAAACTCACTTTGGCCTGAAATGAAATGTCAATACAATTTCACTGAAAAAAAATGTTTTAAATAGTTGGAGCTAGACATGGTTTTCATTAATCCAACAAACTTAAACTTCTATTCTCTTTATTTCTCTTGATGTTTCAGCAAGTTGGGCATTTTATTTTTTTATTTTGGTTAACTTCATAGTAGCTCTGCTGTAAAGAAATCTTTAAAAATCCCCCGCAAAACCAGACACAAAAGACTTATTCCATGGTATTTCACCCCACCAAGGGAAGAGGAGGGATTTAACAAGACTTAACAGAGGTAGCGTTTTGTTTCTGGCTTTCTGAGTTTTTTTGGGAAAGAAGCAGCAGTAATATCCCAGCAGACTGTGAGTAATGTCACTTGTCACTTACAGAGAGGGTTTCTGTGTCATCTCCTACCAGGAGACAGGAGTGCGGGGCTCTTCGCAGGTGTTCCCTGCAGAAGGGGTTGAGTTGGTTGAAGACATTTACTCCCAGCACAGCTGTGAAGCCAAACATGCCAGGAAAGAGTTTTTTAATCCAGTTCAGAATCCGCAGCCAGGCTGGTCCCGTCCACCCCCACCTGAGCTGGCTGGACGGTGACACGGAGCAGCCGCAGCGGCTTCGCTGAGGGTTGTAGGGGCAGTGGCTGGGGGTGGTGACGAGCAGCGGGGACTGACACAAAGCTCTGCAAGCGTTGTCCAGCCGCGGCGAGATCCCTGCCAAACAGCGCTTGTGCTGAGGAGTTGTCTGGAGTCCCAAAGGCTCTGCAGCCCGAGTCTCGCTGATTCTGGTGTTGCCTGCAGGTTGTCTTCGGACGGAAGCTTACGTCTTTCTCAGCGATAGCACTACACCAGCTGCAACATGAGAAGAAATACGACATTTATTTTATGGATGGAGATGTTTATGCACTGTACAGGTGAGGACTGGAATCCTTTCTGTAACATATCCCTGCAGCGGTGTATTCTTATCTGCACTACGTGTCAGGAAATTCACGCGTTAGCACCACGGTGTGGTTGTGTTTTATGGGAACAGGGTGGCTGCCGTGCGGGGTGCGTTAGTCACCCTGCAGCACGGGTGGCTTTTGGAGCAGCGCAGTCGGTGTGAGCGCTCAGGACCACCATCGGCAAAGGGAGCAGCTCCTCACAGCTGGAGCGTTCGATTCACCGATGCAGGATACAGAAGCGTTGCTCTGCCAAGAAAAGTTGCTTTTTGCTTCTTTACCAAGAGCAGATTTGCTGAAAGGCGCTTTATTCATTGCATGGCTGCTGTGGAAATGGGTAAAGAGTGGATGACTGTTATAATTATATTTATTGCTGTCTGTATAAGGACTAATGGAAACCAATTGTTCCAAATGTTGTATGAAAATAAGAGCAACCTCATCTGCCTACAACGATCTGGATTCTAAAAGGGAGAGAGAAAAAGTGAAGTAAAAAAACAATGCAGAGTAAAAAATGTGGCGTCAGCACCACGTTCTAAACATATTTTTTGATAACATGCTTAATTGGGAAGCTTCAGGATAATTAAAAGCAGTTAAAAGGAAATCAGAGTGAAAAAATATGAACCCACGCAAGCAGCGGTGCCTCTTTCTTGGAGGGTTGTGCGTTATACACGACCTGGTTTGGGCCAAGGAGGTCGCTTTGCTGAGACATTTACAGTTGTGCATGGGATGGGATAACGAGTTTAGTGAGCAGAGTCAGTGGGAAGTGTGTTCTGATCAGTTCCCAGAGCTGGTGTGTAATTACTTTTGATGCTACGAGTTCTGGAGAGTCGCTAAGATCACAGTTCCGTGGGCAGCAACCAAGTGCGAGGAAGCGGTGTGTCCCACTGAGACCAGTGCTCCACCTTCAGTTCTTGCTGGGAATCACTGGGGGGGGGCGGTATTTCCCCCCTACTCCTTTCCTATTACAATTTTTTATCTCCCCCCGCTGTATTTTTCAGTTTCTGGCAGTAGGAAGAGTAATTAAATTTGGGTATGGATGTTGCATCTATCAGCTGAATCTTCAATAAGCGAGGGGCTGGTTGCATGGATGTGTTGCGGTCCATTCAGGGTTTTAGAGTGGCTGTGGGACTGCTCAGCTCGTCTCTTACAGCCGAAGCCTCGGTGTAATTTGCTTCTGTTCTGTTCCTGACAGATGACAAAGTGTTCTTGGAATAAGCAGGACGCTAACCTCGTTACAGATTGCTGGGGGAGCTATAAACCCCAGCCTTCTGCCACTGACGGAACATTTGTTTTTTGATAAAGGTATCGGGTTGCTGAGAGGGAATCAGAGAATTTTTAGGAAATCTTTCTTGTCCCTTAGGAAGCTGCTGCAACACGAATGCTCTTTGTGTCCAGATGCGAAGCCGTTCAACACCTTTGCAGATCTGGAACAGCACATGAGGAAGCAGCATGAGCTCTTCTGTTGCAAACTCTGTGTTAAACACTTAAAGGTGAGCTAATTCTGAGCTTTAATGTGGGAGAAGGAGGGCTACTTCCTCACACCACCTGCAAGAGTACATGGGGAGGTGGGAAGAAGGGGCTGGCTGAACAGCACCAATTTATTTTTGAAGTTTCCTCTGTCTGCCTGCAGACAGTTGCTTTAAGTCTTTTCTTCTTCCATAAACGGATCAGTGAAGAAGGCCTGATAATTCTCAGTGGATTCTATTGGAAATTAAACCCAACTGTATTAATAACCTTCTGATGTTAGCTCCTCTGCCACAACGTGTGTGAACACCCAACCCTGGCAGGCTGACAGAAAGCTAATCCTGAGTCACGGGCAGACTTTGTTACGGCTCTAACAGCAGGGATTTCATGTCTGTTAAGACTTACCCTCGTAAGGGCTTTACGAGCTAAAACTGTAACTTAAGAAAACACTTGGTGCCAGTTCAGAAGGCGGAATGCATCGTGGAGTCCTGGGTTTATTTCTCAGGTCAGAGTCAACGTAGCATTTACAGTTGGGTCGTGTACAGGGTGAGAATCCATCTTGCTGGTTTAATGAGGTATAATTATATTTCATTATCTTGTTTATTTGTTCAGGGCAAACTTCCTGTGTCTTGCTGACTTGATTGGAAAATTAAAGTTGCTGTTGCCTGCAATTGAGGTCTGCTGTGTTTGATGTACACATGTAGAACGTGACCAGTGGCTGTTTTAAAATGTATTTTACAACCTGCTAAAGAGAAAACAGTTACTGGAAAGCTGAGTGCATTGTATGTGTATTGAACCTTAACTCTGCTCCTCTTACCATCACCATCATCATCTTTTTTATTATTTTTTTTTTTTTAATCCCACCCAAATTTCACTCAGAAGGGCTGGTGTTATGTCAGTCAGGCGATGCTTTTTCACAGTCCGAAAGTCAGAATTCCACCTTTCCCTGGAACTAGAGTGGGGTTTGTATTTCTGGATTGCACGTCGGACAAAATCAGCAGCTACTGACTTCTGGGACTGCCGACCTCTGTGCCCAGTGGTTGTCAGCTCTCCTTATTGTTGTAGGAGGGCATTGAATGCACGAACACATATTTTTAGAACCCATTACACATGATTTTGTATGTGTGTTTGTTTTTTCTGAAACCAATTAAATATCAAATCGTAGAAATGCATTTATCCATGGTGTCAGCATTGGTTTGTGCCGACTGAACTGTGGCTTGCTGCCGAAAGGGGCAGGAGCCCGAAGCGGTCAGGCCGACCTGAATGAACGCTCAGACTTTTTTTCGCAGGGTTAGCTTTCAGTGAACTGATCTGATGTCCTGTGGTCGTGCAATCACTGGAGCTCATTCAAGGGAAGTGGTCAGGGGAGGGCGAGACGGCTTCTTTCGGCTGCTGTGTCCTTTGGGCTCTGGGAAAGAGGTGTTTCCATGGTCAGCTCAAGCAGCCAGCGCTGAAGGACCTCATTTGTCATCGTCTCTCACAGAGGATTCACAAACAATAGTAGAACTTGCTGGCTTTTAATTTCAGAATATTGCAGAGATTTTTACTTTGCAGAAAAAGGTTCCATGTTGCAAGTAACCACTGAAAAGAAGTTCTTAAACTCGCAGAAGGTTCAGTCCACCAACCCTAGCTAAGCCCAATGAACCTCTTCCCAGAACAGGTTAACGCTCCTTGGCCAGGCGAGAA
Organism: Pterocles gutturalis; assembly: GCF_000699245.1. Classification (NCBI taxonomy): domain Eukaryota; kingdom Metazoa; phylum Chordata; class Aves; order Pterocliformes; family Pteroclidae; genus Pterocles; species Pterocles gutturalis. The sequence continues at coordinate 13,467 of NW_010112445.1, read as the reverse complement.
ATAAAGGATATTCTGGTCTCAAGGCTGTGTTGATCTTTTTGGCATCTTCAAAACCCTTCCTACCAAAATAGCTCGAGTGTTAGCAGGGACAGGAGACTGGCTTGTAACACCAAGTGTGTTCACTGAGCTGTGTCCTTTGTGTGTAGCTATGTTGGGGTAGCTGCTGTCTGAGGAAGGCAAAACAGCTCACTTCTGGTTTACGGGGTTTTTTTAGCTTGAGTATGCAAAATATTGTATGTGCATAAATATCTAGGATTTTTTTCCCTCTAGAACTTATAATTTAAAGTTTGTTATGTTAATACACAAAAAAAAACCTGTGAAAGGGAAAAAGGTGAGTTAGATCTGTTTCAGGTGTTCAAACCGGGTGAAATGCAAGTTAGGTTTAATTTGTGTCTGTCACTTGAATTTTCTTTCCTGTTCACTGAAAATTTTAGGTGTCGGTTGTCAAAATGCGTCTTTCTGAAGCAAATCTTCCACTCCTACAGATGAACACATTGTTCACAACCCGACTTATTCCTTTTGTTCTCTGTTCACAATATATACGTTCATATATATTTCTTCAGATCTTTACTCATGAGCGGAAATGGTATTCTCGTAAGGACCTCGCCCGTCATCGAATCCACGGAGACCCAGATGACACCTCTCATCGTGGGCATCCCCTGTGTAAATTCTGTGATGAGCGCTATTTGGATAATGATGAGCTACTGAAACACCTCAGACGGGATCATTATTTTTGTCATTTCTGTGACTCTGACGGTGCCCAGGAATACTACAGGTTTGTGCAAGCAGTTTATTCCTCTTTCTGTAGCTTAAATTTTGAGGAAAAATTGCTTGGGTCTGCTTTGAATTTTGGGGAAAGTAGTACTCAAAGAGAGAGGGCAAGAATGGCAGCAGGTTGGCTGCAGTCTCCTGTTCCTCAAACCCAGAGCCAGGGTGATCACTTTCTGTCTAGTTCATGTTTTAAAGTTTTCTTCATTAATGTTAATTATTAAAGTTACATTTTGCAGCATGACAGCAGATGTCTACAGCTGTCTAGTGCGTTAACTCTAATGCTCCAAAGTTCACGTGCAAAGCAGATAGAAGTAAATTTTCTTTTATGCAATACATGCCTCACGTACAGCTGGATGTGGCTGTACCATCCCGTAGGTTTAGTTTCACCAGCCGCCTAGGCTTGTCTTCACCTCGTCGTGTCAGAGCAGCCACCTGCCCTCAGTAACGCACGTTGGGAGGGTTGCAGCTCAGCCTCTTTTCTCTCTCCAGTGATTACGAGTACCTTCGCGAACACTTCCGTGAAAAGCACTTCCTCTGCGAAGAGGGCCGGTGCAGCACGGAGCAGTTCACCCACGCTTTCCGCACGGAAATCGATTACAAAGCTCACAAGACAGCCTGCCACAGCAAGAGCAGGGCCGAGGCCAGGCAGAACCGGCAGATCGACCTGCAGTTTAACTACGCTCCCAGGCACCAGCGGAGGAGCGAGGGTAAGCGGGGCTGGGGGACGGACAGAAACACGCTCATTCTTACTGCTTTGAGGGTTTGAAAGAACATCTGGTGAACATTTCCAGGAAGAAATTCTTTACACAGAGGGTGCGCAAGCCCTGGAACAGGACTCTGAGATGTTGAGTTGGTCCTTGAAGATACCCAGAACTTGGCCAGACAGGGCACTGGGCAGCGTGATGTAGTTTCCTAACTGGCCTTGCTTTGAGTGAGGGGATGGAGCAGATGACATCCAGAGGTCTCTTCCTACCTAAATTGTTCTATGATTTTTTCCTCCATGTGTGGATTTAATGATGATAGCATCATTTTAGGAAAATCACTGACTTTCTTCCCCAATTAGTAATTATGTGAATCGATTACATTGTAGTTAATACAAAGCAGTGATGACCAACCCTCCCTCCTGTTCAGGTGTTATAGGTGCAGAGGACTATGAAGAAGTCGACAGGTACAACAGGCAGGGGAGGCCGGGCAGACTGGGCGGCCGAGGAAGTCAGCAAAACAGAAGAGGCAGCTGGAGGTACAAGAGGTCAGTAGCAGATAATTTTGTGGATTTTTCCTGCTGCTTAGTGCTGGTGTTTTACTTGCCATTGTTTTGGTGGGCCAGCAGGAAGGAAGTGGGTGCAAAGTTTGGAAGCCTCCATAGTGAATCCTTCAGAGTAGGACTGGCTTTCAGTCTGAGCCTGCATGCTGACTACACGCCTGGTCAAAGTGAAATTATTTTGTGTGAAGCTTCAGCTCTCTGGACTTGATGCAGGAAGGAAACAATATAATCTTCAACATGTGGGTTAAATAAACTCTGAATCCTAAATAATTTCAGCAACTGTTTTTATGCTAATCTTTCTAAATAGGATTTTCTGAAGTAAGTGACAAGTCTTTGCAGGTTTAATGGACTTTTTGGTCTGGGTAATGATGGAGTTCCTATTCTAAGGCCCATGCTTCTCATTGAACTAACAGATCTCTCTGTGGCCAGACTGAGTGCTTTGGAAAAAGAAGAGGGTTAAGTATTGAAATGAAATGTTCCATTTATATGTCTCTTCATCCACACAAGACCTGAGCGCTTTATACATACTGCACATCTATTTTTCTTCTTTTTCTCGCTGGAAAGTCAGCTGGTTCATTACTGGTGACTTCCCTGGGGAAAAGCGTCCATCTCTAAACACTTGGGTGTGGGTGTCGCATGTGGACTGTGCATGTGTTGAGAGTTCATGACAAACAATGTTCCAAAGAATTACTGTGGCCTATGAGTATGATTTCATACAACGAATGTGAGACAGGTGTCCCCGTGTGTCCTTGGTACTGTCTCTCCCAGTTCACCCCGGTTCCTTCTGGCCTGGATTGCGAATCCAGGGGCGAGGGTTGCCTCTCGCCAGCCAGCGCCAGGGTGTGTCGGAGTGGTGGGTTTGTTTCAGCCTTTCAGCAGGTGGCAGCACAAGATCAGGGACAGTCTTGGGAGCTGGCACCTGAGAGGCGAGAGCTGGCATGAGACAAAGCTGCTGGTAATCCTGACTGTTTGACCGAGAAAATCTGCCCTGTCCTGTAGGGAAGAAGAAGACAGAGACGTTGCAGCAGCAGTCAGGGCATCTGTAGCAGCTAAACGGCAAGAAGAGAAAAAACGGGTAGAAGACAAAGAGGACGGCAGCAGTAGAGGTAAAAAGGAGGACCTGAGGGATTCTGAAGTGCTCAGCTCCAAGCGTGTGCCAAAGTCTTCAAACGATGCTGCAGGTTAGTGTGAGCGCGTTCCGCAGCTGCAGGGAGGTGGGGTGGGTCTGGGGATCAGCCTGGCAAAGGTGGGAATCGCCCTGCCTTGTTCTCAGGAGCTGGGGGACGTGGATAGAGCTATGCAGAATCGTAATCCAGCAACCCAGACTTGCAGTTAAGTGTG
>NW_010112445.1:2915-10060 GCF_000699245.1 Pterocles gutturalis | reverse complement strand
TTCCTGCTGCAGGTCATGCTTGAAATGGAGCTGGGTAGGAATATCAAATGCAGTTAACGTACGATGTGTGGGATGTTCCATCCAAATCAATATAATCTCAGAATGTGCCGTTTCCTACTCCAGCGTGTAAGAACTGATTTATTGTGAGGCTTGAGCTGAGCTTCCTCTTTTTTGAGAAAAGTTATCCACAGTAAAGGCTCGTAACTGGTGCAACCAAACCTTTGAATGTTTTGATCCATGTCCAGTTTGGGGCAAATAAATACAATGCAGTGGTGTTTCAGTATTACTGTTGCTCCAAATCCATTTGCCACTATTTTATTGCTCTTACAACAGGGTTAGCACTTAAAGATTTTATACTTTTATGATGAAGCGAGAGCTGCTGAGAGCTCTGGTTAAGGGTACAGCTAGGCTGGGGGTGACGGGCAAGGTTACCTCCCCCAGCTGCCCGCCAGCTCTTGCTGCACGTGTCAAAGCTGTCGTCAGTCTGTCCCTGAGCTGTTGCAGTCCGCAGCACTGCATTTGCATTTTAAGGCAAATCTAAATGAGGAATGAGCTGTGTTTCCATATAAAGTGACTGCCCAGGAGCTAACTGCAGCGCAGCTTGGGCACCTGTGCAGCAGAGGTGAGATGGACGGCTCCGAGGAGCAGCTTTCCAAGTGAAGAAGCTTCAGCATAGATCAGCTGGAGTGCTGAGGCGGTGATGAGCATCCTGACCCTGTGCAGTCAGTCCAGTGCTAACCGCTGGTAGAAGCACGGAGCCGGCAGCTGGGGGCATTGGCATCTCGGTGTCTGGAGGGTTCCCTCACAAAGCACTTAACACGAGCAGAGCATTGGTTGATAAGTATCACGAATTTCAAGCAGAGCATTGGTTGATAAGTATCACGAATTTCCCGAATGCTGCAGCCAGTACACGGTGAGGCAATGGTGAATGCAGTTAATTGAAGGAAACAGTGATGCGTGGATGGAAATTGTCCTTTTGGAATGTCACATCATCAGCTGCTGGAAACAGGACTTGTTAATGCTGCTGTCATGTTCATTGATAGTTTCCACTCTGAAATGAATGGATTTGAGTTGAAAACGTTTCTTTGTTCTTTTTGTCAATACTCCAAAAGAAGCAGCTGCTAATGGTGCTCTAAGCCAAGATGACTTTCCAGCAATCGGTTCAGCAGCGGGACCTCTGCAGGGGTAAGTTTGTGCAAGGCTGCAGCAATGAGAAAGCAGATTTAGAAACTTACTTATGTTCTGCATTTCTGGAGAAAATTACAGATCACCTAAAACTACAAATGCTTCCTCCCTGCCCTGGCCCTCTTCTGCCTCGAGCTGTTTCGGTGGTAGTCACCTGCTCGAACAGCATCGATGGTTTTCAGCTCATGGATTGATCTTTTGGTGGTGCAGTTTTGGTGAAATTCTCAATCTTCTCCGTTCCAGCCATTTTAACTCAATAGCTTATCTTGAAGGAGCCCTATTCTGTGAGTTTTAAAATTCACCATGTCCTGAAATGGGTGATGGTTTGAACAGAGCCTGTGCAGGGTGTGACAGCTGAATGTGCCCGTGCGTGCAGCTCTGGTCAGGGGGAGGTGTACTGGGACAGAACTGGGACAGCAAGGCTGGGGTGACATCTTTGAGGAGAACCATTCCAGACACAGGTTTACAAGCCCGAGAGCTTTTGCCTCCTCTTAAGTCAGGTCAGTTGTGCCACCCTAAGAGATAGTTTGAGGAAGGGTGCAGATGAGTACGGAGCTTGTTCTGCTGGTTGGAGTCGTGCTGCCTCTGCAGCACCGCTGTAACGGGATGCACTTTTCCTTTCTCCCAGCTCTGCCCAGCTAACAGCGGTTAAGCTTAAAGAAGAAGATTTCCCAAGTTTGTCATCCTCTGCAGCACCCACCATCTCTTCTGGGATGTCTCTGGCGTATACAGCCACTGCAAAGAAAACAGCTTTCCAGGAGGAGGATTTTCCAGCTCTGGTGTCCAAAATGAGACCCAACAATAAAACAGTAACTAACATCACATCCGCGTGGAACAACGGTTCCAGTAAAAACGTGGTCAAAGCCATTAGCAACCCCTGCGTGAACCAGATAGCCAAAAAACCATCCTCCTTGAATAGCACTAAGGGAAGTAAGAAGAGCAATAAACTCTCTCAGTCAGATGATGAAGACAGCGGTAGTGGCTTGACAACGCAGGAGATCAGAAACACACCAACAATGTTTGATGTATCGTCCCTGCTGGCAGCTTCTACCTCACAAACGTTTACGAAAGTGAGCAAGAAAAAGAAGATGGGGGCTGAGAAGCAGAGACCGTCATCCCCACACCTCGTACAGGAGACATCATTTCCCAGGTCATCGACCGAAAAGCTGCCAGAAGCAGAGCAGCCATCAAACGCCTCCTCTGCTCTTCACGCCCCTGACAGATCCCCAGCTGTCATGAACGGTCATTCGGAAAAATCGTTAGTGATCTGTACGACACCCAAAGAGCCCCCTGGCCTTAAAAAACCCACAGTGACTAACAAATGCCCTTTACCTCAGGAAGACTTCCCAGCTCTCGGGAGCTCAGGATCAGCCCGAATGCCCCCGCCACCAGGTAAGCGCTGCAGGGCACGGCCAGCTTCACTGGGAGGGGGCTTAGAGGATGCGGGGGGTGGCTGAGCTGTATAAACTGCTCCTTCTGGCTCGCGGGCAAGCGGAAATTCTGCCCCCACGTGCTGGGTTAGGCTGTGAAGTTTACCAAGGCAGTCTGGGTGACCTCCTGGGCTTGAATGTCCTCCCTCCATCACGGCTGAAGCTGTGGCGATGTTGGGACAGCGCTGCTCCCGCAGTTGCGGGTGTCTGCGCTCTGGGGCGGCTCACGGATGAGCGGCTGCTCTTTACCTGCCACCACTTTTCCAGTGAGTCACGTAACTCTGCTTTTGTGCTGTAAGATCGAGTTTGGAAGCCCCTGCAGGCAAAGGGGATCTTTCTTCAGCTGTGACCTGTGCCTGCTGGTCCTTGTCAGCTGGCTTGCTCGGTCGCTTTCATTCTGTGTTTGCAGAGATTTAACGCCCTCGCTTTTAGCGGTGCCGGAATCCTGTCAAACTGGAGTAACGTCGCAACAAACGTGACTTGCAGTGGTTTAGTGAAAGTCGCATCAGGAGATGCTCGCACAGCTGCTTTGTTCTGTGCTGCTCTGCAGGGGGATACGCTGCACCGTGCCATGCCTAGTGCTGGTGTGCCTTCTAGAGTGGTTTCTGTTCGCTTTGGTCATGGAAAAGGGTTTTTCATTGTGAGTTTGAGTGTTGGGGTTTTTTTTTAATTTCTTTTCTATTGAAAAAAGTAAATTAATAGTTAAAGCACTTTCTCTGTAGAGTAACATCAGCCACTCCAAAGTGCTTCTTGACCTGACTGTTAAGGCAACAGATTTCCACCTCTCTAATTTTTAGATTTTTTTCCAAGGTAGTGATGTTTCCACTGCTGGAGAGTACGTCAGGCCGCTGGTGTTAATTTTAGGCAGTGGTATGTGGGTGTTACAGATCCGTGCTCTAACTGCCTGCCCGTTCTCTCTCCCATTCAGGCTTTAACACCGTGGTGCTACTGAAGAGTCCTCCTCCGCCCCCGGGGCTGTCGGTGCCTGTCAGCAAACCCCCGCCGGGCTTTGCCGTTATTCCAACCACCAAGCTCTCGGAACCTGTCACTACAGCTTTGAAAGAGTAAGTAAAAGTCCTTTGGAGTTAGAGTTACTTTACACATTATGTCTCAGTGGTGTCAAACAACCCATTAAAACTGGGGGGATTATCCTAAAGGGGTGCGGCTGCAGCGGGCAGCCACTTCGGGGTTCCCCTTGGAGAGTCCCCTGGCTGCCGTGGGCTGGACTCAAGAGAGGTGTGTAAAACTGAGCACAAGCGTTGTGTGGATTCAAGTCTGAGGAAATGAAAACCTGTGCAGTGTGGCAGCTCAGACTTTTGTCTTTCCTAGATTTATTTGGAAATGTGCAGCTTCAACACATTCCTGAACCTTTCCATTGATTCTGAGGCCCAGAGGCAAGGTGCTGAAGCACGTTTTCCTTGGTGAGCTCTAAATAACACAGAGCAATGTCAGAGTCACTTTTGGTCTTTCCAAATGCAGGCCAAAATCCCGTCACGGATCATACTTGATACCTGAAAACTTTCAGCAAAGGAACATTCAGCTCATACAATCTATTAAAGAATTTCTTCAAAGCGATGAGTCCAAGTTCAATAAATTTAAAACTCACTCTGGACAATTCAGACAGGTGAGTGAGCAAGAACCTTCGGGTTCCCCAAACCTTCCTCTCCGGGAGAAAGTGAATCCCAGTGGGATTTATTTTTTTTTTTTTCCCCTAATTATTCTAATTCTCTTTTCACTGAAGGGTCTGATTTCTGCAGCACAATATTACAAAAGTTGCCGAGAACTGCTTGGCGATAACTTCAAGAAAATTTTTAACGAGTTGTTGGTGTTGTTGCCAGACACAGTTAAGCAACAAGAACTGCTTTCTGCTCACAACGATTTCAGAATCAAAGAAAAACAAAGCTCAAACAAACCCAAAAAGAACAAAAAGAACGTTTGGCAGACGGACTCCAACTCTGATCTCGACTGCTACATCTGCCCCACGTGTCAGCAAGTGCTGACTCAGCAGGACGTTGTCACCCATAAAGCTTTGCATATTGAGGACGAGGAGTTCCCTTCCTTACAAGCAATCAGCAGAATCATCAGTTAGCTTTCCTGACGACCAATAAAACCCTCTCTGTCTCTGAAAATGCACTTTTTGGAATGAGGTTTGGCAGTGTAGCATGGCTGAGAGCCGCTGCCAGGGGAGTAGAAGGGTAACTGGTAGGGAGCCCTCTCAGCGCTGTTCAGAAACACCGCGCAAAGGGATCACTGGACTGCGCCAAAGTCTGAGCTTCCGGAACGCCTGAGTAGAATTAGGCTGAAATCGCAGGGTGGGCAGGCAGGGGCCAGCTTTCTCCTCTAACATGCAATAGCTGAGAAATCCTTTCTGATCTGAAGACTGACAGGGGATATGATAGGGGAATAAGCATCTGGTTTGGGTTTTTCTTTCTTTTTTCAGGGGGTGGGGGGAGATTATGAATCACTGAGATGAATGGAAGCAGAAGTGGCTTCCCGTATAATCTGATATTTTTTTTTTTTGTGCTATTTCTGTGACCACGAAGATCACAGTAGTCAGGGGTACAAAGGTGTGGAAAAGGAGAAGCTGTTCCTCACGGGTGAGTGAGACCCTTACAGCCGCATGCCTGTGAACACAGGGCTGCTCTATAGCAAAGAATATTCCTGTCTGCAAACGGAATTCATTCTACTACTTGAAGAACTGGACTGATCCGTGTGATGAGTTGAACGTGAGATTTGAAGTTGCCTCTGACCTTTTATGTACCATGTTCTTTAAAGAAACTGATTTTGTAGCACTGCATGTCGAATAATAACGTTAAGGCTTTACTTTCTGTAAAGCATATTTCACGGTAATTTTATTTAATGACTGCCATGTTTCTAATTTCTTGGATGTATTAATGGTGGTAGCTCCAAACAACAGCATCTTGGGACATTAAATGCTGCTGATCACTGGCTGTGGTTTTCTGCAGTGCCTTGCAGTGCATTTATCTGTTCACAGTGGTCTGCACGAACGAGGAAAATGTGTTCAGACCGTACGGCGCCTTCACCTCCCGTGCCCCTCGGTGATCCTGGTCTGAGGTAGCTTTGCTCATATCCTCTGGCATCTCTGAACTCCACCTCTGGGAGCCCAGAGAGGAACCTGTTCCTCCTCCAGCAGCAGCTGTGCCGTGATGGAGCGACAGGGCTCCTCCTGGCCGTGCATCCCATTCTCTCCCATCCTGACAGACCAGCTTTACTTATTTTTAACATGTAGGAATAATGTCGAAATTAATTTCTGTAATTTTTGGTGACAAAGCACAGCTTTCCTATAAGCATCATTTCTATGACATTGAGCTCAGAGTATTACTGAAGAGCTGCTCCTGGCTACAGAAAGTTTTCCTTGCCTTACATTTCTTTTTGCTTGCTGTCAGGCTGCAAAGTGCTTTTGGTTTCTTTCCTGAATCATTCAGACTGTTCTGAATACCTGAAGGGGGTGTGTTCAGCACAGGGGCCAGACTGCACGCCCTGGAACGGGGCTGGGGAGGATTCCCTGGCTGTTTATGAGTAGTAACACCTCCGTGTTCCTGCTCCGCGCTGGGTTCCTCCCGAGCACAGCGGGGGGACGTGCCTGCGACACAACCCTGGGCAGCAGTGCTTTGCTTTGATGCCAGCTGCCCCCACTTCTGGTCTGCTCTTTTCCCCGTCCCTTCCTTGGGTTTGTAAAGTTCAGAGGAAAGGGAACCCCTCTTCCTGCAGGGGTACCTTACCTCTCCCCTTGCTCCTCCCTTCATTCATTCCTTCTGCATTACCAGTGCCCCCCGGGCGGGTGCTGAGAGTCCTCGAGGGGGTGGAGCTGCAGGTTCCTTGTGCTCACTAAATAAAATATTACCAAATTTTTCTCAGGCCGCTTCTGTTCATTTTTAACTCTTTATTGAAAATAAGTTGCAGTTGGTACATGGACACTGAAAATACATCATCACAGATTGTCCTCTCAAAAGATATTTTTATATATATAATATATACAAAAGTTGTAAACATTTGTAACTTCTTTCCAGCCACAGTCCACGTTACACTACAATGCACGGAAGGTTAGTGACAACTGCAACTCAGGGGAGCGGTCTGCTTATCCAGAGGTATCTGCAAAAAAAACCCCTTAACTTTGCAAACCACATTTGGTATCGGTTTGATATTAAAACTCTTCAAGAATCGGAGGTTTCGATGCATATTGCAACACAACACAGGCAGCTGAGCGGGGTTTCAGGTTGATGCAGAGGAGGCTGGTAGGCTGGTCCTGAGCCTCACGGGTGGGGTGAGAGGGTCCGACACCCCCAGCGTCAGCGACGCCAGAGAACAGCGCGAGGAACAGACCAGCATGGGATGGACCTGTCTGCTCTCCCCAGCACGCTGCGGGAAGGGAAAGGAAGTCTGCGAATATTTTATCCAGAGAAATACCGACCCTGCGAAAGGAAGGATGTGATGGACTCGTGAGCAAGGACCACGGGGAGTGGTGTGGAGTGACCCCGCGGCAGCGGCAGGAGGGGGACAGGGCGGGCG
>NW_010112445.1:1954-2883 GCF_000699245.1 Pterocles gutturalis | reverse complement strand
AATCGCCCTTCTGAGAACTGGGGGTCAGCAGATGGGGAAAAGAAACGCCAACGGCTGGCACGTGCTGCTGCAGCGCGAACTGATGGGAAACATCCTCCAGAGCTCACGGCAGAACCGCCAGGGAAATCCCAGCAGCTCCCAGATGGACTTAAAGGGGGGCGTCTGCTTAAAGGGGGGTCTGCTCAAACTGCCCGAGATACAGCAGCACTGTAATGGGGGAGACCTTTTTCCTAAGGATCAGTTATAGGAATAGCTTAAAATGTTGGGAAAAAATTCCAATTCTTTCAAACCTTTGAATATGTTTAAAATAAATGTGCAAGAACCGCGGTGGGGTAACTTCAGTGCTCAGAAATCCGCGTGTTGGTGGAACAGAGCCTCCCGAGGGAAGCTGGCAGCACACACCTCCGGGAAGGGTGCGGGATTGTCTCAGTTCTGTTCTTTCCACCCCAAATCAGCGCTCATGCTCTGCAGCAGGTTTTGGCACGCTGCTCTGGGCGCTGCACCATCCTGCCCTCTGCAAGTGCCGGTGGGCGGTGGGGCTCCCGAGATCTCCGGGAGAGCAGAGGATGGATGGAGGATGGGTTGAAGAGCTGCGGGGACAGCGGGGGGGTGGCAGCGGGCACGGCGCAGCTCCCAGCACGGCCCTGGCACACGGCTGGGACGTGGGCTGGGGGTTACAGGGAAAGCTGCGAGTGCTACTGGACCACAGCGAATGTGCAGGGAGGAAAAAAAATGGGAGAAAGAAGTATGGAGGGTGATGTTCTGGATAGCTGAACCCCAAATAACACACGGCAGTTATCACACCGATGGAGCAAATTCTCTAACCGCGAGCCTGGGAGGTTGGATCGCGTTAGTCCCCACCTGGGTACCGCCCGCCTGACAAGCCACCGACACGCTGAGGTGCCACGGCAGCGAACAGGCGGCGGGCG
>NW_010112445.1:1625-1843 GCF_000699245.1 Pterocles gutturalis | reverse complement strand
GCGGGGTCCCAACAGCTGCTGGGGAGCCACACGGGCGCTGGGCACCAGCTGCACCAACAAACCAAAAAATGGGGTTTTTTACGAGGTGGGCAAATGCTCTAGAAAAAAATAAACCAGCTGTGGGCTGCCTGTACCTGCTCCCTGTACCTCCTGCCTGCCTCTGCAGCCCCATCCTGCCCGGTGCCACCCCAGGGGGGCACATCCTGCCCCACCGACGG
>NW_010112445.1:0-1550 GCF_000699245.1 Pterocles gutturalis | reverse complement strand
TTAATCAAGGAGCAATCTGTTCTGCCTTCCCGCTGCCAGGAAGCCTCTCGGATGCCCAAGCCCCTTCCTCCTCCTCCTCCTCCTCCTCTCCTGCCCAGCTCACCGAGCTGACTGCGAGCTCAAAGCCACTCTGATTTCGGGGTCTGTAAAAAGCCGCTGACCTCAAGCCGAACACAGGTGCCTTGTCCCCGTTTCACCGCCGCTGCCCTTAAGGTCGGTGCTGGTGTGTGCGTGCGTCCCGCAGCAGGAGGGTGGGGAGGAAAGAAAGGCAACGCAGGGCTGGGTGCGTACATTCAGAGGTTGTAATATTCAGCAGGGTTACACCAGGGGTCAGGACGCGTCCCGCATTGGACAGAGCTTTAGTTCTTTACGGTTACAAGGAAACTCTGGAACAGTTATATAGTTTAGAAAAAATACAATGTACCGAACAAACATTATCTCACGTACAATCAATTTAAACATTTAAATTGATTATAATTTTTGCTAAAATATTAACACAAGTACTGTTTGTGCTGCTAAAATGTCAGTGTTCCCTCTAAGGAAAATATTGCTACAGTTCTGCCGTACCCTGCATGAAAATCCTTTGCCCTTTTTTTCTTTTTTTTTCCCCAGCAATACTGACTGTAGGAAAATCCCAAGGGTCCCGTAACTAATTCAGGCTTGTACCACACCGGGGTTTGGGCATCCCTGCTCTACCTAAGCAAGGATGTCCCTGGCTTAATGCCACCGGCAGATGCCACTTGGTCACATCTTCCTTGCTCCTTGCATCAGCCAACCAAGGGACCCTCTGATGAAGCAGCGCAGCATCCTCCCGCTCCTGCTCCTGCTCCTGCCTCCACCCCACCTGCTGGGTGCTGGTACCTCGATAGCGGCTGGACCCCAGAGAGAATCGCCTCTGCCGCCGCGGCTGGGAGAGCCCATGGTGGGGACCACGGCGGGACAGCAGGTCCGGGGAGGCTGCAGCAGTGCGGGAGGAGTGTCCCCATGGGGAAACGCTGCCTGGAAAAAATCCCTGAGCACCAGCAGGAGCTCAGCGCCCGCGTTGCTGCACGTTGCCCCGAGGAGTAGGGGCGTCACCTAAGGTCCCTGGCACCGACTGCTCCTGGTGCGATGTGCCGCTGTTACTGGATGCAGTTATTTGCACGGCAGCAGGAGCAATGAGCTGTGCGAACGATGGCAAATCAACCGCCGGGTGGTTTTGCTACAAGGAGAGCTGGGGCCGTGGGGAACTATTGCTTGTCGTGAGGTCAGAAGGCAGCACCCAACGTCTGCAAAGGAAACCCCCAGGAGGGCCTGCCACCGAGGGGGTCGGGAATTCAAGCTCCAGCTCCTCTGCTCGGTCCTTAGCGCCCAACGGCCACCGCGCAGGCAGGGGACGCGCGCGGACGGGGACCTACAGGGTTTTGCACGTGGAGGTGTTTTAAACAAGGCAGGAACTTTGCAGCTGAAACCCAAAACTCAGCCTCTTTCCCCGGCATTTTTCCTGCACCCTCCCCTCCTGCTATTGGCAAACACGGGGCTGTGAGCCCCCACCTGACGGGCTCTCCATC
>NW_010112444.1:4702-6809 GCF_000699245.1 Pterocles gutturalis | reverse complement strand
CGCGGACCCCAACGCTGCCCCGGTGAGTTTCTCCGGCGGGATTTTCTCCGCGGCCCTTCCCCCTGCTGCTCTTCTAACCCTTTCCCCCGGATTTTTCGTCCTGCGGGGAGGTGACCGTGGGACTGTGGCTTGAGTTTCGTTAGAGCAGACCTTTGTGCTTTTTATCCCGCCCCAGGTCGCTTCTCCTTTTGCCTCCTGACTTGTGTAATTCGTGTTTTCCTGTCGGTATTGACTCCTCTGAACCGATGTGTTCTGTTATTAGCGAATGGATGTTTACATTATTCGCTGTGTCAGATATCTTCTCTAAGAATGTTTGAGTAGGATGGGATTGTTTTGAAATGTTAATGGATGTTAGTGACCCCGTGTATGAGTTTCCCTGATGGGTTAATACTTGTTGTTTATATGCGGTCTTACTGCTTGTTTCCTATCCTTCCTTTCTCCGCAGTGAAGTAGCTCTTGGTCTTATTTTGTTTATTAGTTACTGTCGTTGAAAGTTGTGTGTGTGGAACAATGCAGGATGTATTCTTAATAGAACACAACCGGTCCCTTGACGACGTCTGTTGGCCTGTTCAAAAGATGAAAGAGAATTGTAAAAGTTGTGACTAAGGCTCCTGTAGGGAATGGAAAAACTGTTTTGTGCTGATTCCCCATGTATTAAGGTTGTCTTATTTAAAAGGGAGCTGGATGTCTCTTGAACCTCAAAATGCGTGCTGTGGTAAGAGCCATGTAAGTGCAGGAGGGGAGCGATTGAAGGTACAGGGAGAGATGTAAGGAGGACTGTTCCCTCTCTGCATATGTTCACTGGCACAGGTTGTCCTGGAGGACCACTCTGCTTCTACTTGTAGACCATTGATTTTTCTTCCCAGAAGACTGGTGAGCAGCCATATCTTCCTTCTTCGTACAGAGATGTAAAGATATCTGTGTGAATTCCGTGGGTGATCCTGGTGCATGTGATGGGAAAATGGTCTGGGCAACAGGCTGTTTGATGACAAGTGCTTACAGATTATGAGGATCAAAGAAGATCATACAAGTTGTGGAGAGTTTGAGATGAGAGTCATAAGAGCTGTGCAGGAGGGGCTGTTGTTGGATGGAAGAGATCCAGTTTACTCCTTTCGCCATGCAGTGCCCAGCTGTATGGAATATCATGCAGTGTGAGTCTCTTCTTACCAAGTAAGTTTGACCTAAGACACAACACTCCAGCTGTATTGGGAGCCCTGGGAGGTTCTTCCTGTGTGTTTGGAGGTTGTCTTCAAGTGTTAACTAACAGCTTGATTATGAACTTATGTGAAGTGCCATAATGAGAGCTTTGGGAGAAGCCAAGCGTGTATTCATGACCTACAAAACACCCTCATTCTGTATCTTCTCTGAGTGCCATAATCTAGAAGAGTGTGTTGTGATCCCTTCCTTTCTGCATGTGTTAACTTCTTGCCTTGCTTGTTGCAAAGATCTGAAGGTGGGCCTTTGTCTCCAGTAATGTGTGGAAGGTCACGTGTTACATTTGTCTTACTGTCCTGCATATGCTCTTTCTGTTTACAGTAAAGAGAAAAACTTTCATAGACGTGTTTCCTTCAAATGTCACTGGAAGAAATGCTCTTGCTTCTCACGTGCACATGGAGAGAAGGTTTGGAGGGGGCTGTGTCTTGGGGGGGCTGTGTGTGAGGAGGTGCTGGTGAAGACAAGGTTTTGGATGTCAGCCTGCTCTGATTCCAGCTGGTCAAGTTGTGGTTTCACCAGTTTGCTTTCCTGTTGCATGGTGATTCCTGTGAGTGGTGCTTATTTTACATAGAGGTGAAGTTGCATTAGTGTGCTACTGTAATGTACTTCCATGTTGCTGATGTGCTGAAGGATGATGTTGCCTTTGAGCTGATACTTTGTTGACTGGGTCTGTAGTTCAGCTCCATATTGCTCATGGCCGTTAGAACCTTTTATGTTTCTTCAAATTATATGGGATGAGTACAGAACTCTCTTTGCATGCATCCATGTTATGATCTTTATTCTCAGTAAGGACAAGTAGTGGTGCAACGTTTCCTTCAATTGTGTCTGTCTGCAAAGGGAGCTTTCCTGTTCCATCATGTTTGGCCAGGGTCAGGAGTTCTGTCTGTCCAGA
>NW_010112444.1:0-4373 GCF_000699245.1 Pterocles gutturalis | reverse complement strand
TTTTGGGGTTTTTTTTTGACTAAGCCTAAAGCTGGGCCTCATTGTGGCTGGTAACCTGTAAAACATGACAAAATCTTATCTGATTGTGGGGCTTGGGAAGCATTTTCCATCCATATCTTGAAGGAGGTCAGCTGCTAAGACAAAGAGTTTGATGTGCTTATGTCTCCCTAAAATGCTGCTGAATGAAGTGTTCATTCACCTTTGTCTGATACATGTCCAAAATATTGGATGTTGTCTGCGGTGTCACTAATGTCTGTGAATGCAGAGCAAGGAGATTGAGTGGGTGGCTTAAGAGGAGGAAAATGTGTGGGTCAATGTGGTTTTGTGTGGGCAATGGTTTGTTTTCCTGCCTGATGCCATAGCCTGTGCCTTTGCTGTGATCCTGGTTCCTTGTCCTGAAAGGCAATGGTAGTCCTCCAGCAATACAGTATTTGTGCGATACCTCTGCGTATAGAACCATGATGCATGGGTAGATCAGCTTATAATTCCTGTGTGAAATCTCCTTTACCAATCTGTATCTTCCTGTAACGTTTCATTGCAGAGTTTCTTCGCGGTTGTAATGACACTTTCTTTCAGACCTTTATTTCATGTCCGGTCGTGGTTCCTTTTCCCAATTTCTGGACAGTGCTTTTGCATTTGAAGCTGTGAGTGTTGTTTTGCAGCAAACAGTTACTTCAGCCATGTAAGGCATGATTTGATGTGTGAGGAACACAAAGCAAAAGCTAAAGAAGAATCTGCTGAGATATCTCAGAAGACTGAGCTTGAGAAAAAGAGGCCCATGAAATTGTGTTTACATTTATGACTTCATCTTTGTGGGAGGTGAGCAGCCACACAATGGAAGAAAATTGCTGCTAGCTGATGACTATTTCTTGAAATGAAATGCAGTACTATGTAGCCCAGGGTAAGATTTCAGGGCCACACTTGCATCCTGAGATATGAATGACTTCAGGTGCTCTCAGGGATGAATTTCAGCACCAGCAGTGAAGACCGAGAGGACTTTCCAGTGAGATTCTCTGACAACACTTTCTCTTCTAATGCTTCATTACACCACTTCTCTGATTTACACTTTTGTTTTCCTTCATATGATCTCCCAAAGGTTTACTTTGAATTGTCAGCACAGCTTGTCTAGCAATGTGTCGTGTGTTCGTGCCTCTTGCTGATGCTACAGCAAGTGTGAAAAGCAGGAGCTGTGAGGGTATCCTTGTGTTCTGTTACTGTTGGGAGGGAATAGATGTCAACACGACCTTAGTAGAAGTCACAGCTGTGTGGGAGTGGTTGTGGTAAAAGAGGGGAGGAGATTCCCCCCTGAGCCACGAGGTTGATGACGCATTCTCGGTTGGATGGCTGCTCCTCTTTTACTTTGGCTGTTTGTCATTTGTGTGAAACCCTATGTTTCTTCTCAGAATGGTGGTGAACAGACAAATGTACTTTTCGGGTGATGTGATTATAATATATTGTCCTCTCGTGATGTGTTTTTGGAATTTATGAGAACTTAAGGAGAAAACCTACAAATTGTCTAGGGTTGTGGGGAAGACAGGGGAGCTCAGGACTGGGGATATGTGCCTATAGAAGAACAGATGGTCATTTCCTTCCTTCCTTGTTAGCACATCCGTGTGCCTGATGGAGTACCGTGCAACTTCAGTTGCTTCTGCTCAATAAGGTTGGCCCAAGAAATGATCCATTGATTTAGTTATGTTTCCAACTCTTGCCTTGCTTGTTGTCATGAGCTACAGCTGGACCTCAGAGTGTCTGATCAATTGGGAAGGTTGCAAGTGTTCCAGTTGTCTGAGTGCTGGTACAGTTCCCATACACACCTTTTCTGTTTACAGCTGGAAAGAGAAAGGCTTTCACAGGCAGACGTGTGCTCCCCGAGGCACACTTGTCTGTAGCAGAAGAAAGCAAACCCATCTCTCTCTCTCATATTCCTCTGAGTGCAGAGGGGCCAGCCAGCCCAGCCAAGGTTTCCATGAAGAGACTGGAGGTCAGTGGCATAAGGTGTGCAGGGTGTCCTCCACACAGCCCTCCAAACATGCTGACTGCTCAACTGGACATATACAGGTTTGAGAGATGGACTGTTAGATGGATAAGGAACTGTCTGGATGGCTGCCTCTGAGGACTTATGATCAATGTCTCAATGTCCAATTGGAAACCAGTAATGTGGTGTCCCTCAGGGGTCCGTATTGAGACCAACACTACTGAGTATCTTCCTCGACAGTGGGATTGAGCGCATCCTCAGCCAGGCTGCAGATGATACCAAGCTGAGTGGTGCAGTCAATTCACTGGAGGGAAGGGATGTCAACCAGAGGGACCTTGAGAGGCTAGAGGAGTGGTCCTGTGTGAACCTCATGAAGTTCAACAAGGCCCAGTGCAAGGTGCTGCTCCTGGGTTGGGGCAATCCACCACTTCAGAACAGACTGTGGGATGAAAGAATTGAGAGCAGCACTGCAGAGAAAGACCATGAGTACTGGTGGGTGCTTCTCTGCCCTTTCCCCTGTGGTCAGTTTCCTGCAGAGGAAGGTTTAGTACAAGGAAGGCAATGCTTCTATTAAGAAGGTGCCGGGTGATGGTGCCTCGTGCTCCAGGGAGGTGGCCATGTGATTGCAGCTCAGTGTTCCAGCTGGTGTGGGAGGCAGGAGGAGTGAGGCTGCTGTTGGCTTGAGTTTTGTTTGGTGGGGTCTTTGTGGGGTTTTTTGTGTTGTCTCTTCTGAACCAATGTATTCCGTTATTAGCAAATGGATGTTTGCTTTATTAGCAGGGTCAGACATCTTCCCAATGACACATGTGTTTGAGTAGGATTGGATTGTCTTGAAATGTTAATGAAAGTTAACAGCCTCATGTATGAGTTTCCATGACTGGTTAGTACTTTGTTCATTTAATGTGGTCTTATTGCTTGTTTCCTATCATTACATTCTCGCGTGTGTAGTAGCACTTGATTTTGTATTGTTTGTTATTTGTTATCGTTGAAAGCGATGTGTGAGGATCATAGTACTGTGTATTCTTAATAGCGGTACCTGTTAGAAAGGTTCTCTTCTTTTTCTGTGCTCCTTAGCAGCCGCTGAGCAGTTTAACTGGTAGGATGGGACTATTACAAATACAAAATTAGTTTTTTTATCCTGAACAGCAGGTTATTTGAGGTGTTTTTCTGAAGTTCATCTTTGGTTCCCTTAATTATCACTCTTCCCTTCTAACACAGCTTTTCCATTTAACAGTCATTGTTTAGGATGAATGTAAGCCGTTATTGGAAATTAACCTACTTGTTCCTGCTTTGGACCGGGTCTTGTACTTGGCTCATGTCTCAAAGTTCCTCAGATGGCATGTTCCTCAGCCAGTAGTGACAGCAGCGTCAACTTTGTGTACTACAACGCAGTGTGAGTTTTCCGTGCTGGAGGTACTTCTTCCTCAACTGGGAGACAATTCTCATTTTCCTGCGCATTCCTTGTTGCTTATGGGAATTTCGTTGGTTGGGTCAAACTGAGATCCAGGCTCCGGATGGAGGAAGAGGGTGGAAGAGGAGTGAAATTACTTGTTGGCAAGAGTTAAATTCTAAAATACGTGTGCGTACATGAGCACTGGTTGGTCACACTGGTGCTGAGCAGCGTGCATTCTGAACAGCGTAATTGGTTAGAAAGGGTTTTTCGCCTTCTGTGCTCGTTATCAGCCGGTGAGCACCTCAAAAGAGTGATTGCACCGGGAATGGCTTTGTGAGAGTGACCTTGATGTCCACGAGAAGCCTGTTCATGTAGCAACTCTTCTGTCAAAGGAGAGTTAATCTCCAAGGAGTCCTTACTGTCCTAATGGGCTCTTTTCATCTGCTTTACTGTTTGTCATCGTGTGTTTTACAGAGAGGTGTACTTATATTCGCCAAAAGCAGAGAACTGTAAGACTCTGTCTGTGTTGGATTACCGCTGGTCTTTTAGATTGGCTGTTTCTAATTTTGTGGCTTTGTATATGTATTATTCATCTGAGAGTGCTGGTGAGCAGACAAAAACACCTCCTTTCTTGGTATGATCATGATGCGTTGTCCTCTCATGATATGTTTTTGACAGTTAGGTTTTGCACTTTCTTTTTCTCTTCCAGGTATGTGGAGTGACATTGGTCTGAGTTCAAGTTAAAGGTGCTTAACCTGAAGGTTCAGGTTTAAGGTGCTTTAAGGAACACGTGTCTCCATCCGTGTTAATTGTTGTTCCCAATGAGAATCAGATCTGAGCAATTCGGAGTAGTGAAATTCACCCTCTTGCGTGGGCTTCAGAGATGTATGTGGAAAACCAAACATGAGCAAAGGCTGAAAACACGCATAGTGGAACTTCCTCATTGCCTCATTCCGTCAGTGCCTCTGAGTTTCCCTTTTTTTTTTTTAATGACCAGAGTGAGCG
>NW_010112443.1:11298-77526 GCF_000699245.1 Pterocles gutturalis | reverse complement strand
ACTGGGGACAACTCGCAAACTCGGATGTAAAGTGCCTCAGAAAGAAACGGCGACACTCGGCGGGGCCCCTTCGAGGCAGCCGTGACCCCCGTTTCTTGTAGGAACTGCAAAAACTTCCGATCTGCAAGGGAAAAGCTGAAGCTCTGCAGTTTCGGTTGCTTCTCAGCAAAGGTTCAGTTCCAAATTTAGCAATGTTAAAAAAATATTTAAAAAAAAATATGTAGCAGGCAGTTTTATTGTTTCTTGCTGATAATGCTATTTATAACATTGTAAGATATCTTCTTCTTGTTCCTGACAATGAGACATGAACTGTTTCTAAACCTTTCTAATGCATAAAGCTGATTTCTATGTGCAAAAAGAAGGCAACATTGATTCCAAATGGCAAGCGTTTTTCTCCTAGCTTGAATTATTGCAAAGGAAATACGTGCATACCAGGAGTATGCTATATTACACTTTATGCCCCAGCACCACTACCACAGAAAACTCTCTATGCTGTAATTTCAGTGTAGTTACACTCTTAAAAGCCCACATGAGTTTGCATACTTGAAATTTGTGATACATTTTTTTCCCAGCATATGCCTAGTCCCTTAGGACAAAAAAAATGTTAAGGACCAGTTTTCTGCTTGTGAAAATATGATGAAACCACTGACTATTAAAGCAGAGTGCATTCCAAATTAGCCTATAGCAACATGATATCCTGATAATCAACATAAAGGGGATAAAAACACCAGCAAGTAAAACTCAGGATAACTCAACCATTCCGCTTAAAGTATGTGGATATCAATCCATCCTGTTCATTTTCATATTCCTTCTGTCTTTCCTGATTTAGCACATGCTTTTTGTTTGCCTTCAGAGGAGGTACCCAGCAAACCCAAACACTGAATTTTTGTATCAGACAAACAACACAGTTTTGAATGTCTTGTCCAGACAGGTGAGAAATGAGCTCAATACCAGGGCAGCTATCTTATATATAATGACTCTGTGGAAACAATATTATTCTGTTAATTACTACGTCCTCCAAGATTAATGAAAAAAAAAAAAACACCAAAAACTAAACGGGTCTTCTTATAATGAAATTAACTTTTATGGCTGTCTACACTCACAGATTTCTGTTACTCATTTCTTCCTAGATGCATGAATAGTAAATACTAGGGGAATTTTGGCAGAAATCCCACTATTTCCCCCTTTGTGAATAATCACTTTCATACGATTTGTGGGTGTGAACAGGCTGAGTCCTTACCTCTGTGCTCAGAAAACATGCAGACCTAGAATTAATATCCAAGCTCGAACTCCTCTTGGAGATAGATTTTATTCATCACACAAAAACAAGACAAAAGCAATACAATTTAACATTCAGACTGAGCTTCCTCTCCAAGCTTGTCATAGTACTTCCTTCCTGCTATTCCTCTATCTTAACTCAGTGAACTCTTCCTCATGTTTCCTCTGTTTTAAGGGTAATTAATGAAACTGCATTTACCATAATAATTCAGCAGAACATCAGCAGCTTTGTGCAAGATCTCAACACTTGTGAGGAGGGTGGGACAGCAAGAGCATCCTGTCACCCCTACATCCAAGAGCAGTGGTGCTGACAAATGACTAGTTGTCATCTTATTATTCTTCTTTTCAGTCTCATAAAAAAGACCTTTCAAAGGAGAACAAGTTTTATTCAGCTGAGGTTTTACTATTTATCTGTATTTCATCAGCCCTGGCTTTAATATGATATTGTGGTGATTGAACCTAGGAGTGTGGGAATTACTGAGGGATGTGCTTATTTTTCTAACAAAAGTTCAGGCACACTATTATTAGCAATCTATGGCATGTCATCAATGTCAAAGGCCAAATAGTTTCTTGAAATGTTTAGAAATCAACTATATTCTGAATCTGAGGAGTCTCTGTTCTCACTCTGCCATTCACATGCACACGAGGGAGTGTGCTGCAGAAAGACCCCATCTTGCCAGCATGCCCCTGAGCACTCCCAGCACGCCTGTTTTGATAGCACACTCAGGTTCTCAGCAGGACAAATGCGTATTTCCAAGAGCAGACTAACTTTCCCAGTGGGCAGTTCTCAAGGCTGTGTCAATGTCTGGACAAACACTGGACCTGGGAGCTTGAACCCAATCTATTTTTGAGGCCAGTTTCCTCTGTATATGGCTTCTTGCATGCACAAGCATATCTGCCACTTTAGTACCTCAGAGAAACTCAGCCGGTAAGCTTAGCATGTCACCAAGAACATGGAAAGCAGACATGCAGAAGGTACCTACACCAAATCCTTTAAGCAATTTTGTCAACAGGTTATGAGTAGATCAAGAAGAAGAGGGTACTTCTGAGCACTCCCAAGATCCACCTCTGAGAGCAGTGTACAGCTACCACATCAATTTGATATTTGATGTGATAGCTCTGTGCTTCTTCACAGACTTTTGGACTGAGCTTTCCCTTTTGCATTTTATGGACAGAGAAGGTGACCAAAACAAAAAGCAATATGAAGAGAAGTAGCTATTGTTTCATCTAAAACCGGCAATAGGTTTTTCAACCAAATACTTTCTTCTCTTTGTCATCAGGATTGTCAATAGAAAATACTAGTGACAAATACAAGTAACTTCACAGAAATCAAGAGATAAGACAGTGAAATATCAAGCCCAAACCTTTTCTTTCCCAAGGCAAGGGTTATGTGATATAATTACTTCATCAAAGGCAGTGGCCATCTGTTACACTTTGTAGAACGACTGGCAAACAATGTTAAAAACATACATTACATGCAACAGAGAAAGGGAAAAGATGTTTATTTAGCAAATGTTAATGTTTCTGAAAGATGCTTCATTAGAGCCTGGAATTTATCAGCACTTGTTGGAGCTCAGCCTAGAGGACAAGCCTCATCAACGCACATTGTCAATAGGCATTAGCAAACAGTCCCATCCCTATCTGAAAAAAAACCAGAGATTCAGCTCTTCAAACCACAATACTAAGTTCAGCATCCTCCACAAAACATGATATATGCTTTTTTACATTCCTTTCCAAGAAACATTTTATAGCATATCCTTGATCTATTAGTAATGACTTTTTTTCGTGTGTAATGTAAGATCAAAAAAGGGTCTTTAGACACAGAACGACAGGCAACCTTTCCACCAGGAAGAGGAGGCTTTAAACTTTTACAGGATCGTTTTACACAAGAAGAAAGACTAACGTGATTATGCATCAGAACTGAATATAGTTTGTTAATAAAAAAGGACAACATTAAGAAGTATGTGTCATATGTATAAAACTGAAAGTAAGACACTGTTTCTATTTTGATTGGGTGGTTGCTTCTCAGTGAACATATAAATACTTAAAAAAAAAAAGCTTGTCTGCTGCTGCTATGGCTGCCAGATGTCATCATAGATACTCCAATGGGAAAAGAGAGAATGACAATAAATTGTAAACTGAGATTTCCCATGAACTTTGATTTGAAGTCAGCCCCACAATAGGGAAAAAAAAATACACTTCTTTCTTCAGCCCCTCCATAAGAACAGCTAGCCACCAACATGGTTTTCTTTGCACTTCCCCTCACCGTCACCTGAATGCTTTACTCTTATGGTACTGGTTTGATACAGCATAACTTAATTAAAGCAATAGCTTTTGTATTAGAAAAAGGAACGGAGGGGAAGACTACACACAGCTTTGTTAAATATCTATGCATGCACACAAGGTACATTAAATGTGTGTATATATATGCACACACAAAGCTCCATTCAAACCAAAGAGTAGATGTCCACTGGCTGATCCACTGTCCCTGCAGAATACAGAGCAGTAGTTCCCCAAAAATCAGAAACAGCACAGCAGAGATATATATAACAGAGAGAAAACTTTCCTCAGTGTGCCTCATTCTACACTCTCCCAAGTAAAAAAATCTCTCAGAATAAGATTTTGGGTTGCACATCATTGGTAACAGGTTAAGGCAAGCTCTTCCCCTTGACTTCGTATGGAATTCTGGGGATCTAACAATTTTCAGGATAGAGCACAAAGTTGTCCCAGCAGCAATCTACCTGTTCATGGGCTTGTTTATGAAAGCCTGGAAAGGCAGGTGATACCTCTGGCCTGTCACCACCCCATGCCTCGTGCCTGCGAGTTTGTCCTGTGGGGGTCCTCTGCGAGAGGCCCTTGCTAAGGAATGATATTCACCAGGCCAGGAACTGCAAAACCCTACACACATGGTTGAGAAGATTGTGTAAGTTTTATGATCACTCTCTTCGGTGCATATTACTGCTTTCTGACGGCTTCTGAATTTCCCATAAGTGATTGCACATTTGTGTTTTATATATACCTGTTTTGAAACAGCTTAAAGTGGCCATAAGATTTTGTTTCCTCCAAGACCTCTAGCAATAATTAAACTTAACAGGCTTTAATATTTGAATCCATTTCAAGGGAACCAGGACACACTGGAGGCTGTGGGAAGGGATGTATGCTCTCTGAATGAAAAGAGCACATGGAAAAGCTTTTATCCTATTAGCACAGGCACAGGGGCTGCTGTAATACCGCTGCAGCTGGTGGAGAAGAGTGTGCAGGATGAGATGAGCTCATGGTTGGGTCCAAACGGGACAAGGATCCTGCTTGCTTTTTAAGGAAAGATCCTCGAGGGAGACCAAGCTGTTCTCTACATAGTCACTTCATCTTTGCTCTTCTCAAAATTTCTAGGGGTTTAACGTTGAGAGCAGCTGCTCAAACCACTTTTGGCCCCATCTGTGCCCATGAGTCATTAACTTCTGTGCAGTAACCCATGTCTCATTACCACTTTCCATGCCACAATCATTGAAATTATACTCAATGTAACACGTCAGTGAGCAGCTATAACAGTATAAGAGCAGTGCCAGCTCCTGTCGCAGGGACTACATCCTTGGTCACCTGCCTCAGGGACCATTCAAAGACTGAAAGGGTCCTTTTGGTCCATTTTAATACCATAACTAAGACATTACTCTATGGAAGTCAATGGGATAATGAGGAGCTGCCGTTTCTTACAGTTCTGTCACAAGGCTCAGGCTATTTGATCTTTTCTCTGAAGCCTCAGCTCCAGATACCAAGTCATTATGTGAGAACTGAAGATTTATTTTCTTTTTTAAAAGGGATTTAGCCTTTAGACTGTTGCAGAGGGAGAGCTGACAGTCTGACCTGAATATAACCCCATGATTTGAAAGCCAGAGGCTAAAGAAAAGGAATGCGGAATTGTCTTTAACATGTTATGATTTTTAAGCTAAAATATTATGATTGTGAAAGAGGTGGAGCCTGTTAGGAAGTTAATGCTTTTTAAAAACTGGCCATCCTCTGCAGGTGAGAAAAGACCACCTGCCCTCCCCCATCTGCCTCCTGCTCATGCCAGCCTAGGCAAGGAGTTCTTGGAGGTGAAAATCTGTCCTGCTACAGCTAAAAAGGCTCCTGCAAGCTCCCTTCCCCTACAGAGCAGATGCAGAGGAGGTTGTATAAAAACACAGTGTCTCGCAGGTTAAATACTTGTTGCGTTAAACAGCCTTCTGACCCCATGTCATTCATTAGCTTTCGCTCAAGCTTTGCAATCTCTTTAAGGGGAAGGGTCTATGGGCACATGTGACTCTCAGGTTGCATCAGAAAGGGATAATGAGAAGCCACGAATTCTAAACGTTGCTCAGTTGGTGGTGCCGGAACACCAGGCTAAGTACATGGTATCCAGGCACTGACTGAATCTTTCCCCTTCAAAACTTAACAGTATTTGGGCTCCAGTGGCTTATCAACTCTTGCATCATCCCAGCTAACCCAAATCTTGCAGTGAGCTTTATAGAGGAATCTGCTGTCTCAGCATTTCCCATACAACTGGGACCTGTATAGCAGGTCTTCATTGCACCATGGAGCTTGATACACATGGCTTGCTATCAAAGCTACTGGGGGCTTGAATTAGGGTAGCACAGTGAAGATACACCCAGGTCATGGCAAGAAGCTACATAGGAGCAGTCTAATACCTTGGAAGCGCTCACAAGCCCATGCTAAATGTGACAATTTTGCTTCTGAATTTAAGCTCCCACATGATTTGGCAGCTCAGGCACTGTGCTGCACTGCCTACTCCAGAGTCCGAAGTGAGCAGAGACAGAGCCAGTTCAGATGTCTCTGCTCTAGCAGTGCAGGCTGCCCTAAAGGAGCTACTGGAAAACTCTGCCTACCTTACTTAGCTGCTTAGGAGTGTCTTTTCTCCAAACAACTGCATGTATCCGACTACATAGCTGTGCTTGTGATGTCAACATTCCTAGACTAATGCATTTGACACTGTAGGGCTGAAGCTGAAGAAGGTGTTTTGTTCTTCAAACACCCAGGTCTTACTGGATGCTCAGAAACAAGGCCAAGGGAAAAGAAAGTCAATAGCTTTAAGACAGTGAGTTAAAAACTCTAACGTTAAAAATTCAGTGGCATCTTATCATGGGTATAAGAGAAGAAAGGAAAAATAATAACATCAGGGTATCTGGCCACTACTGCTCTTAATAAATCAAGCTCCACTTTTTGAAACACTGTGTAATCTTCCACTAAGCACCTAATGTCTTCTCAGCTTTCCTACATGCTTCCTGTACTAGTAGTATGTCATTTATTTCCATGTAGAATGCTTTGAGCGATAAAAAGTATGAAAGGGGCTATACAACACCCAATTCTATTCTCTCATATCCTAGTTAGCTTTCAGAGCCGAAGTACTGCCCTTGGATGCACACGTGCAGCTTTGGCTGTAGCCATTGGGAGATTTCTGCATGTATCTGTGGGGATAACATGGGCCTTGATGTTTTCAAACTGGTCAAATATTAGGGGGGGAAATGCTTTAGCCTTGGAATAATCTTTTAAAAAAATGCCTGCATCATACTGTATCCATTTGAAACTCCTAAATATTCATATCCGTAGCAGTTATGTAGCCAGATAGGACCTGTAAAGGTCACCTGCCATGGAAAAGAAATTTCCCAGGACAAAAAGGTCTTAAAATATTTTATTACAGAAATATACTTTTCAGGCCTTAAAACAGATTAAATATATGAGAATTCCTAGAAGTCTATATTGCTCCCCTTAGGGGTGACAGACTTTATTTACAAAGCTTATATATTGCTATAGCAAGGAGTTTTCATGGATGAAAAGTGCTCAGGGCTTTATGATGGATAGGCGGATGGCAGTGAATGGAAAAAAACCACATAGAAGCTCCACCTGGCTGAATGGCATTAAGAATTCCCCATGGGAGCCATACCAGGATGCAAGGTTTTTCTCTACTGTTTGCTCTAACAATGACATACATACATACATGAATAAATGAAATCACCCAGAGCACTCATAATTTATTTACTTCATTCAGGCCATGAACGTGCTAGAATAATAAACCACCATATGGGCGCTGGTGCAGTTAGTTACTGCTGGTGATTCTACACTATTGTAATTTTAACATAAGATAGCTTAATCTTTGGTTCCTTTGAAAGACCAAAAGCAGTGGACATATATCCCTGCTTTAACTCACAGTTTCTGTTGTACGTATTTCCTGGTATTGTACGAGCTAAGCTGAACCCTGCTTTTAACACAACTGCAGTATCGAGGGCAGAAGTAAACCTAGCAGAACAAGGACTTCTAAATCTGAAGATGCTAATGGCAAATACCCACATGTGTGTAAATAATTAATTGCTTTCTTGTTAACAAGTCCAGGTTTTTCGTTCTTAGGTTAGTGACCCCAAGGGTCATTTTTTCAGTGAGAAATACAAACATTTAGGATTCTATCTTCCTAGCCCGTAACTAATTTATAGGCTCTCATGGAGTCAGGTGCAAAGATTCAAGATTCAATTTGTCACCCCAGGCAATTCCCACTTTAAAAGATAGTGCGATAGTGCAGGTATGCTGCAGAAATAAATGAAGGGAAACATTAATGATGTAAAACCAACAGTAGTATCCCCTACGGAGGTTACATCTTTCAAATTCATAGAGACACATCAAGATATAGAACGTCTTTTGCACTAATCTGGAAAGACCATAAAGCCCTCTAATGATCTCCTACAGGAAAAAAAAAATAAAGAGAATTAACATCACATTTTTTGACACTGAACAGTATTGACTACAGCTGGTTGATTTTTCCTGGCCCGCTTTTTCTCAGATAGCTTTTTTTTTTACGTTTACCTTTCTCAATTTGACCTAGCATTTCCCAAGCCTGTATCTCTGTAGGAAGAGGACAGGATGGAAATAGGACAGGAAGAGTCAGACACGTAACTGAAACAAAACTAAAACAGGCATTTTTGTCCCATTTTCTACTTTTTCCAGATAGATCGCCAGTCACATAAATGTTTACTTTCTGTGTGTGTTCAGCTTAATGGCTGCATCATTAATGACTACAATAGTGTTTAAACAGCTGAGTCTTCTTTTCAGTAAATCTCCACCTGCTCCCCCAATATGTCTTCCTGAGACTGATTCCAGGAGAGTATTTTCGCACAGATGAGAGAGGATCATCTGTGAAAGATGTCCAGTGCTCTGATCGTAAACACTAGAGATCTTCTTGGATCAGAAATACCAGAATCATGATCAAAACACTAAACCTCTGTCTGTTTTCCTTTCTGGAAAATGGGAGGACTTTGTACAGATTTCCTTATACTGCCAAGACTAAGTGCAAGTTAATTGTAGTGTTGTTACTTGAATACTTGTGGGAGGATGACTGATTACAGGGATACATCAAACACAATGAATTTTGTGTATGATACAAGACATTTTTAGATCTTTTGCTCTTTGAAAGTACACTGTAAGGACTTAAATGGAAAATCGTAGTATTGCAGAGATCAGTTGTTCCCTCTTACAACTTGCAAACTAAGCATCTTAAGAAAACTCTGCTCATACCACTTCATCATACTTAAATATTTTGCTTTGCTTCTTGATTGCATTCACTTAAATTCAGTATTTAATCTAAGAACCAAAAAAAAAAAAAATTAAAAAAAGAATGTTCTAGAACCATTGAAAATAGGTGCTATAATTAGATCTTTCCACAGAAAAACAGGTTATAGATTAGTAAAGACTTTTTGCTGTTAACTGTTAATTTCAAACAGTGATTAAATCTTTTGGGTGTTTCTTCTGTTTAAAATCTTTCACACTCATGTAGGGTTGGTATTTTAATTTCTTTAACTGTCAGGATAGTTCTTTAGACTTTAACATTCTAATGACACCAAATTTAAGTCATTAAAGCAGAGATTTATCTCACTTAGGTTTTAAATATTGCTGTTAGGGGTTTAATCTAGCATATGAGTTTCTGCTATAATGGAGAAAGACATGAACCTCCAGAAGGCACAGATTAAAAGACTCATCCTTTAGAATTAACTATGAAACTATCTAGCATGTTGATTCATTGAGGTTAGTAGGGGTAAATCCCCATTTTTTATTAGTTATCCAGGATGGATATCAGAAGCAAAGGTAATGAGGAATAATATAAAGCATACTAATAATATGGATCTATCAGAAAATGGAACGAAGACCAAGCACAGTTTCCTTCACTGATGTCCCAGGGTAGGTAAGGCTAAAGTTATAACCTGCTGCTGGAAAAGGTTCTTTCTGGATTTAGAGGGAACAGAGTTTCCAGAGGTATTGTCCATAACTAAAATACAAGTAGAATACCCAAACTTCAAATATCAAAACCACCTCAAGCATCAATGTTTAAAGATGCCATTTATAAGCTGCTTTCTGTCATGTTTTTCAGCCATTAAAAAATTACTTTTCCTAGATACAGTCATGTTATTCATCCAAACAGCCATTTTCAGTTACCACATGACATCTGTAGACTGCAGTAACTTCAGTGGCAGCTCTATCAGTATGTGTTTAGGCTAAAAGAGATTGTACCCGACTGTTTGTTTGTCTTTAGGTTAAAAAAGATTGGTAGCATCCACATTAATGCAATATGGTAACTGCAGATAGCTGCTGAATCTTTTTGAATGTTTGGCTCCATGAAGATTAAAATTGATCTTTTTTAGCCTAAGATATTTCAAATACTTTATGTCAAGGCAATTTCCAACACTCTGTATTTCAAGGCATGAAATTCTTATTTTATGATGGTAAACATTAGGGCTTTAATATTCAAAATTACTTTCCACAGAAGGATTAAATGCAAATTCTTATCATTCATCTGAAGCTTGCAGTATATTCATAAATTTATTTTAAAAATGCTTTTGTAATTACATACAGTGTACTACTTTTGTTTAGTGACCTGAGCTGAAGGGAGCAGTATGACCTGTACTACAAACAGAAGCTTGAAGTTAAGCGAACATTTAATACAAAAAAAAAAAAATCCTCTAAAAGAGGCCAAACTGCCACTAACACCTATAAGGATTGAACATAATGAAGCCTTTGAGAGGATGTAAGAAATAATAAGGCATTGGCAGGCAAATAGACCAAGGAAGCTTCCTGTGTCTCTTCCACTAACAAATTATCTCTGTTTTGGCAAAAGATAGCTGTAATTTGTAAGCAGTTTTGATCTCAGGGAATCTTTCCTTTATTTCCATAAGGAGGGAAGACTTCCTATATGGGAGGCTGTGATACCAGTCCCCTGGGTGGAAGGCCAAGGCAACATCCGACACTCCTGCAGTGACTGGCACCGATTCCAAACAGTTCATACCTCTCCTTAGAAACTAAGCAAAAAATCACAATGTTATACCAAATATAACAGAAAATATAAGGCCACAAATCACTCCCTGTTCTGCTCAGTTGTCAATTACAAACAATACAACAGATGTTTTTCTCCTTGTCACCAATCAGTGGCTTTTACACCAGCTATCATGAAGGCAAGGACAGAAATTGCACACAGTGTACCTGTTATTTATACTTTTATTCTGCACTCTTGTGATAGTGGGAACATATAATACCAGAGAGGTAGAGTTTCTGGTTTCATTAATGAAAGAACTTCTTCCCACTCAAATCAAACATTTCATAACAGGATTTCCCTTTTAAAAATAAAAATAAATATACACTGAACATTTCCATCTACATATCATGGTGTATATTTTGCAGCACTGAAAGATGTATAGCAAGCAATCAAATGGGCAAAAATTCTAGATATCTCCTAGTCCCCCTGGGAGTTAGTCCTCAGGCTAGCTTTTGAAAACAGTATTTAATAGTATTCAAGGAATTTTAAAACATATCTATATAGAGAAAGTTGATTTTTACTTGTAAAATAAATTAGCTGCAGACTAGCAAGCCTTTAAACAAAATATCAGGAGAGACATTGTTAGCAGAGATGAAGTCCTGCTCAGCAGGTTACACAACTACAAAGGCATACTTATATTGTGCCTATCCTGATTCCATGTGGGCTCCTGTAGAGAGATTCCTGGGGCTGTGGACATGTGGAACTAATCAATCAGACAAAACCATCCGCAGTTCTTAAAAAACATAATCTGTGCTCAATGTCATTTTGGCACAAACCTATTATTTAATATCATACCTGATCCAGGTTACAAATTGGCCAGGCTCTGCCCTCTAATGAAGATGCTATGCTACCTCAGGTGTCCTACGCAAGGCTAAACAGTTTTTAACTAACTTCCCTCATTACAGCAATTATTAAGGTCTTAGCTTTAACAACGCTATGGAAAACAGCTCAGCTATTGAGGTATCTGTGCTTGCCTGGAAAAAAATCTCAGGGGTGGGAAGACAGGCACCAAGCCTCATGATGTGCTTCTGGCTAATTAAGATGTTGACTCTGTTAATCATGGTCCATCAGGCTGTGTTTGATTAACACGTAAATTGGTAAACACTCTTCTGCAATTGCCTCACCATCTGAGCTCTAATTATGGGCCTCACAACAGACCATAACCGGACTTGTCATTTAGATTGTTCAGTTGGGGAAATTATTTTCTGGCACAAAGGAAAGAACTGTGAATTGGAGTGCATATGTATATTGTTTTAAAATACACAGTAATAAATTAGATAAACACTATCAATATGCATAAACAACATGGAAGTTTAAAGATATCTCAGCAAAAGGACTAATGTAAGTGGTGTATAACAAAAGGAAAGCATTTCTTCCCTACAATTCTTTTTTGAGAGGCACTAGTCCTATGTGGTTGATAAAGAGAGGTAGGTACATTTAGAAGTTGGTTCAAATCATGTAAGATAGCAGTTATGCCAAATTAGATGAATAGAATAGAATAACAGATATATTGAAAGGAATTTTTGGGTACAATCTCTTTTAGTCTGAATACACATTAACAGAACTTAGAATAACCTTAAGAAATTATATCATATTCAGATGACCTAAGCTGTAACAAGCATGTCTGATGTTTCCTATCAACTAGTCCTAGATTTTACCAGCTCAGCATCTTGCCAAGGCCACCTGAATCAGTCCAAGGAGACTGTCTCCCCTTGGCTAGGGATTTTTCCAAAATTTGAATAATTCAGATAATGTCTATTGTTCTTTCTCCTGATTACAAAGGAGCCCAGTGTCCTAACTTCAGCATTCAAATTAGATGCCTTCAGAAGATAGGATAAATACACTTTTCCCCATTCTTCCCACTTTCCTTCTTCTACCTATTACCAAAAGGAACAGGAACACTTTAATTTTTGGTCCGTAAATAACTCAGCTCTTTTTCTTCAAGAATAGTGACATAACAAAAAGATGTAAAAAATCAGCAGTTACTCAAATTGTGGGTAGCTATCTGCAGAGAAGCTAACTGTGTGGGGTGGCACTGCAGCCAGGGATGATCTGGTCAGCATGAGCAGTAGCACCTGAAAAGCTGTTGAGCTGGCCATCTAAGGTGGTCTCTCTGTTCAGGGGCTTACACATAGGTGCCTAGCATCATTTCAGTTGCCCTGGCAGAGCTGCTTCTCCAGAAAGGCATTGTATCCACGTGTCCTCTATTCCATCAGTAGATGTTTAAGGTACCTTAGTGCACCTGTAATGGCATTAAATGTCTGTGTGTGGGCAACTGAATTGAACCATAGGTGTCAGCTGTCATTTGAGCTGAATCACATGTAGACATTTCCACATAGATGCCCCAGTTTTAGGGCCTATCTGGAACTGAATCCCACACAAATTTTATTGTATATGCTTCCAGCTTTCACTATATCATTCTCTCAGCATTTAATGACATTTAAAAACCATCTTTCTCAGCAATTTATTTACTTAAAAAAGGAGTGGAGTATAGAAATAGTCTTAGAAAAGGGAAGAGCACCCAGCACAAAGCCTAATATATGACCTTTGAATTGCAAGAAGCAAAAAAAGTCATTAACAGAACTTCCAAAAGACAAGTGATGTCTCTTTGAAGGATATTACACTAGTATGAACAGGGTGTGTTCATCTCTTCCACAACCTGGAAGAAAACAGGTCACAAATGGCAATTAGTAGTTGCCTAGATCTGACCCAGTTAAATACAGTAGAAAAAACCCAGAAGTTAAAACTATGATCCAAGTCCTAACATAAGCTTCATCCCCACCAACATGCTTACTGGGACTACCTTGGGAAAGGTGCAGAGGCAGTCAAAATTCATTGTTGCTACATTTGCCACCTGAGAATGCTCTGAAAGCCCTGCGAGTCCCAAAGTCTCAACTTACACCACTTCTACAGCTGGTTGCACTGGATAAGAAGGACGACTGCAGAAAAAGATCTTCACACATTTTTCTAATGTAGATGAGTTTTGACTGACAGGTTGACCCTTAGTTTCCTTTATTTAGCACTGAAGTATGATACTCCAGTTCATGGAAGTAAAAATAATCCATCTCTTTTCTGTTTGCACCTAATCCACAGAACTTCAAAAGCTCTTACAAATCTACATAGATGTCAGCTAATAATATACCGAGCTTGGACAGATTCAGGTATGGCTGGAAGCTAGTAGTTCTTTCCCCTTAGGAAATCCCTGGTGGTCTTTCCCAAAATGTCAGCCAAAAGACCATTGACATTTCAGTCAAAGTTTTAATAGGATAAGACCACATGTCTCAATAATTTCATTCTGCAACAACTATGAGACCATGACAGACAGCATCCTGCCCAGTCTGCCACACCGTGTGGGCTGAATTTTAACTTATAATGAACCACAAGTCAGTCTCTTAAACCCTGGAAGTTTATCATGGAAATGGATACTACTTTTCTAAAGGACTGAGATTTCCAAGATAAAAGATATCTACTGCTTCCAACCAGAGGTGACAGCATGCTTGTAAATTTTACAGCTTTTCAAAGATGAAGGGATATGGACATACATCATTGAAACACATTCTGGGAAGATAGTGGGACGCTTGTGAACTTTGGAAACCTCAGCCATATATTGTTACAATGTCGCACCATTCTTGTGCTCAAATTGACCTGCAGATGATCTCCTACTCAGCAGTTCAATTTCTCTCTGTTTACATTGGATTTAAAAACCGAGCAAATCCTGAACTATGGAACATGCTGCACTTCGAAAGATGCATCAGCAATCATGCCGAATTTTGTCAAAAGGTTTTGAAAATTGCATTGTTGTATTTTGTAACTACAAGTATCATTTAAATATATATATGACAAAATAGTCAGCTTGTTCTATATTTTGTTATTTCATGAGTAAAAATGACTGAATTAGTATCTAACTACTTTCAGGGCAATTTACAAAACAACTGGAGATTATTTTGAAGCAACATTCAAAATCTCTTGTTTTGTGTAAAGGGGGAACTGTATTCTCTAATTCCTATCCTGTTCCACCACACTAGACCAACTGCTGCTTACTGTTTGTAAATTGTCAGCTTCCTATGAGACCCCATGTGTGTTTCCTTCCAGTTAAGGATAAGAAAAGTAGAATTCTTCTACACTGTGTTTAGCATGACTTATGGTGACATTCACTTCAGGTAGTTGTTTCTAGGAAGATGTGTAGCCACAAAGCATAGGCTTTGTGAATCCTCTGTGTAATAATGAACATAGAAAGTGTTTAGTTAACACAGAAGATGAATGATGTTAGCAAATATCTTTATGGGTCTGTTCAAAAAGCAACTCTTGCAGTGATGCAAGCGAGAGTGCAAGGAAAAGAATACTAATAAAACCAGCTTGAAAATAATCTGCAGTGTCCCAACTACATTTTAATAAATTGCTACTAATGTTTATACATGTGTGTGTAAGTACGTGGGTATATAGTACAGAAAACACTTTTTTTTGTCTATATGGTCTTTATGTGACATATGGACTAAGAAATGTGAAAAAAAATCACAAAAAAATCACCAAATTGCACCACGGAACCAGTATGGCAGCTCCAACCTTACAATTTCTTTTACAGAACTGCATATGTGTTTCAAGAAGCAATATTACAGTTTTCATCTGCCTAAACCTTCCAGTTGTGACAAATAGCTAGTAGCTAATGACTGCTGGAATATGTTTCAATTGCTTTAATTTTATGAGTAAATGGATGTTAGGCTTATTTATATGTGTTTTCCTCCACTTTTGTATGTGTTTGGAATGGATTTTGTTCCACTTTAACTTAATAAAAGACATTTACAGTGAAGATTTACTTCTTTATGCGTAAATGTGATATTGGTGGTGATCTTTCATTTACAATTAGAGGTCCTTTTTCCAACAATAATGGCCATATAAAAGTATATGTATTTCTGCTTTTATAAAAAATGATGGGAGAGCCACTTTTCTGTGTCAGGCAGTTAATTTTAGGGCTCTCTTGTGCAACAACTTCAGTGTAGTTCCTTTACCATCCACATGTATAGATATGTATCAGTTGTGAGTTTTTTTAAGTTAGACGCCCATTTTTTCTTCAAAATCACATTTGGAAATTTAGAATTCATGAAACCTGGGAAAGAAGTAGCACCAGATACATCTCTCTATCTCTGTAAACTAAGGGGTGCTGTCGAACAGTTTAGAAACACTGAACCAAATTTCTCCACTAGAGAACTAAGGAGTCTTAACTGTTGTATCAGGGACTATATAACAACTGTCATCCTGGATAACAAGTATATACTGTTACCAGGGATAACCAGGGAACACATCCTGTCTTGTTTGCCATTTGCCAGAACTGACAGTTATTACTAGAAGTAGAGGTGACTATGTGATAAAGACCATACTTTAATTTTTATTCTCAAAGGAAGGAGTAATTCATAGCTGTAGTAGTCTTTCAAGGGTCATGGCCATATCTAGTGGTGCAGCACAAAGAGATGAATTATGATTCCCGTCCTTCTAAAACTATTAATAAGCTGAAGAGACAGAACATTATTATCATTCTTCTTGAAATACTGTTGTCAAGAGTCTACCACATTCTTATATTAAATCTTTGAATTTGTCTATCCTTGGACCCCTCTAACAAATCTCATTAGTGGTTGTTTTAATGGAGATTTTTGGTTTTAAGCCAAAAGAGAACCATAGTAACTGTGCACTTCCTAAACCATTTCATTCATGAGTGGGAAATGAGTCTTCAAATCTTTACTCACATGAGTAACCACATTGATATCCTTGGGCTTTCCATTATTAAGAGCTAGAACTGTGAGTATAAATTTGCAGGATTTGGATGTGGCACTTCATTACTTCATAAGAGTGAAATCTGTAGCTGAAATCAATAGCTAAGCATGTGAGGCATATAAAAGATACACATTCTTTCTTGGAGGTCTGATTGCAATGCATCTCTCAATTTTGTTTCAGCATCAACAAATAAGCATATAATTGTAACGAGAAAGACATACAGACTATAGGCAGTAATTATAAAGACACATTTTAGATAGACATTCTAGCCTCAATAGGGGAGTTGGGAATAGTCCACCAGAAAGAACAGAATAATAGTGAAAAAGGTCAACGCTTCTTGAAAAACTAACATACTAAGTCACGGACCAAGTTTTTGGTTCTCTGTCAATCAGTAGTGTAACTGTTGTCAATCATTCCCCCTTACCTTGTTTGAATGGCCACAAAAGAAACTTTTGTTGGTAATTATGGTCTTTACAATTCTTCTGAGTCACAGGCAGGATTTTCATCGCCTGCCTGTGGAATAGACATGGTATGCCCCACGCTGCGCTCACGTATGTCCAACCAATTCAAGCTAAAGTTTCCCACGATTATATGAAAGGAAATAAAAGACTCTGACAAACACAAGTCACTCTTCTAAAAATAACAAGAAGAGGGAAAAGGGACAGGATAGCCAGGATCTTCTGGGTTTTTTTTTCTTTCCCCCCGCTCCCCCGCCCCCCTCCCGCCCAAGAGGGTAAATCTGATAATTCCCGGTGCAGTTAGACAGGATATGCACCTGTGCATCTTGAATTTTGTGAAAGAGCGTTTATATTCTCTGCCTAACCACGTGCTTCCTATTACACTGATCAGGACCATTCTGCTAAAAATTAGTGTCAAGAATTAATGCTCCTTAATTTATTTTCTAATTCCAGAGTTCCCCTAGGATTTTTCATTTCCCCAAATATTCCCACCTTTCACAGATACATTTTTTGTTTTGTTTTCTTTAGCTATCAATTCAAGTGACCTGCCTTGTCCCTACTGAAAATGCGAAGAAACCATTTGTGAGAGAAGGTTCTCTCATAAAACCCAGTTTTGGAGTTGATCCAGCAGTGACAAATCTGATAACATCAAAGGCAGAACATCTGAAACCAGGATTTAGGCAGAACAAATTTTTCAACAAATTGCAGCCTCTATAAATTTACCCATTTCTAAACAGCCAAGTCCGTTTATTTGCTTATTTTCCTAGCTTCACCCAAAGGAAAGGCTGAAACAACTTTGGAAAAATAACAGCAAAGTTGTTGAACGGAAACGAGCCCCTCTACAGTAAACAGTGCCTCTCCCCAAACTATGCAGCTGCACAAAGCAGAGACAATGCCAGAGACCCTCAGCATCATTAACCAACTTCCCTTCCTCACCAAACAGTCGCTTCGATAAAGCAATTACAATAGCATTGTGGAACAGTAGAACAAGGAAAAAAAAATAACCTTACCAGCTTCTCCTACAGTATATAGCTGAAAGGAAAACAAAACCCCCAGCTGCCGTATTGCATGCAATTGGTCTCCCAGAATGAATTGACTGAAAGAACTATGAAAGGCTAAAGTCTTTCGGCCCCTCTGTTCAGCCCCTCTTCAGCTCCCTCTCTCTGAGCCTCTTCACAAAGCCATTCTCCTACTCTTAATCCTCGCACAGGAAAAAACAGCGCACACCAAATGACTTCAGCAGAAGCAATTCTCCTGGGGGGAGCATGGGGGAAGGATGCTGCTGCCACTCAGCCCCCCCCCTGCTGCACGGCCATCCTCAGGGAGAGCATCCAAACTAGCTTGCGAGGCACTTGGGCAGCACACCCCATACACAGACGGCGCGTCAGGACAAGACACAGAAAAGTGCACATCTCCATTCATCACCCTCTCAGCCGCTGATTTCTGAAATGAGAACACCCCTGGGTACTTGCAAGAGTTCCCTGCATGCATCTTGGTTAGCCTGCACTGAAGTAGTTTGCCTTTTTTTTTTTTTTTTTTTTTTTTTAAATTAGATATGTGACTTCTGAAAGCTGCTGTTGGGCCTACGATTTTTCTAACAAAGACATTTAAATAAACCTTTGATATTTGAAACAGAAAATAACAACAAAGATGTTCCCCCAGAAAATCAATAATAAAAAGTATTAAAAAAAGACCCCAACAGACACGAAATCAATAACATCAGAAATCACAAAATGAAAAGCAATATAAGAAAAAAATGATGGTGCCCTAAAATGCTTCTGATAGCTAAAATCAGAACCAAAAAAAAATTGCATTTTTTCACAATGAAAAATTCTTTTTATCTACAGTCTCAGTTCATGTAAAAAGAGACAGCATTTTTCATATAATTTGTCTTGAAAGCATGCCACAGATATTAAGATAACATCCCCTGCATATTCTCTGGTTTTCAAGAAAGCACAAAATCTTTGTTAAACAAATGCTGTTGTCATATTAGTTTTTAATGCAAGTTTTACCTCTCTGCGAGATGCAGAAACTCAGAAACAGACAGCTGCCACAAAGTAAATCAAAGACCTAGAAAAGCAGATGGCATAATTTCACATCTTAAATGATGGTTGTGAGCCTTCCAGAAATAATTTATAAGGAGACTTTCTCCTGCTTGTTCCTCTGCTCGGCAGCATGCTGTTTGAGCTTTTCAAACAAAATAAATAGACTTCAAACCACCAGCTTCACACACACTAACACTTACCAATGCTATTTCAACCTGACACAAGCTGACTTTGTTCCTCTGTGACCCTAGACAGAAAACTGAGGTGACAGCTTGATGGATGAGACCTTTTTTTCACAATAGGGGTTGTGACTTCATGGCTCTGTCTCCCCATTATGGCTTAGCTGAAGGAGGAGACTGGAGCAGAGGAGGATCTTCCACCACACAGACATATTAACAGTGAAAATGAACCAAACGTGTGCAATAAATGCCTGGAACACTTTTTTCCTACCTCTAAATTGGGAACCTGGGGGAATCTGTTCCCATTTTTGTTGGGGTTAGGGTGTAAGGGGGTAGGGAAGAGGCTCCAAGGGGAGGAATTAATCCCAATGGTTTGCTCCAAAACATATTTTGGTTTAAGAAAATGGCAACATCAGCAGAGAACAAAGGAAGGAAGGAAGGAGGAAGAAAGTCTGCATTTCATTTATGACCAAAGAAAATTTGATCTGTGAATTTTTGTGAATTCTCTCTTAACTATGGTAAATACTTAACCACGAATCCTGGACAATTCTTTACTGGACAAAGGCCTTACTGCAGTAACCTGAGGCAAACAACTGCAATGCAGTGCCTTTCATTTGTTAGCTAAAAATTATCATAAAATATCAGAGTATTCATATATATTAAACTTGGTGTCTGCAAATTCTGTATTTGAATGCAGATTCTCTGCTAACATGAGCTCAGAGGGCTTCTTAAAAAATTAACATATTTAACATAAAACCTGCCAGATTTCACAGTAAGAAATTGCCTTTCCATTAAAAAGTTGAAAAATGAAGATGGCTAATGAACTCTCTGAAATGTAAGGCTCCACCTCTATAGGCTTCAGCTCATTAATAGACACCCTAACACATGAAGTCAGCCTCTTATT
Source organism: Pterocles gutturalis (assembly GCF_000699245.1). Taxonomy (NCBI): domain Eukaryota; kingdom Metazoa; phylum Chordata; class Aves; order Pterocliformes; family Pteroclidae; genus Pterocles; species Pterocles gutturalis. The sequence continues at coordinate 57,553 of NW_010112443.1, read as the reverse complement.
TCCTTAGAGGGGTACAGAGGTTGTTAATAACTTCATGTCATTGTTTCTGCTTGTTCATCTAATCAGATGGGTTCATGGAGGAATACTGGAGGATGTCAAATCTTTGATTTTATGGTTGGATACTGAGGCCAAACAACCTGGCCCAAGGAAGCCTTGGGCAGGAGGCCAAGTCTCTGCGGTTCCACGCTAGTGCACCCATCTCCAGTGATGCTTGTGCCCTGAAAGATGATTGATGAAAACAAGGACTAGTGTACCTTATGTTTGAGATCAAGTTCTTACATATTTTGTATTTGTTATCACACAAATTATGTTGCTATTATTTCTACTTTTGGATTTGATATTCATAATTCTGTCTCAAAATATACACAGTCTCTCCAGTAGCAAAATTTATCATAAATATGTGACTTATTCATTCTTTCAGAAAATACTATTGTCTTTCCAAAAAGATTCACTTTGTTTCAGATGATAGTGTTTATGTGCCTCCATATTTATGAACACTTTTCTTTCAGTAGAATTTCTGTCAGGTAGCACCCAACTCATGATAATACTGAAAGTAAATCAAACAGAAGACAGAGATTGATTGATACCCAAGATGCAAAATCTGACAATTATACAGAGGAATGCCTGCAATTATCTTGTTTCATCAATTCAACTGCAATTTTTAATTAAAAAAATTAATTTTTCTTTCTGAGAACCACCTTAGTGGTCACATGCTTAATTTACATGACCCCACTCAGGGATTTAGGTGGGATTCTAGCATGGTGAAAATCAGATGGTGTGTATTTCTTCCCCAAAAAAGGAGTTTTAAGATATGTACTTGTGAACCATTTATATCCCAATTACAGCTTCTAACCTACTTTTACTGTTTCCTTGTCTCTCTCGCAATCTGAGAGCATTCCCATTGTAAAGAAGGATGTACATTAAACATTTTAGAAACGATAAGACCTCTTCACAGACCACTTTATATAAATAAATAACCTCTAAATAATAAAAGTTCATACCATCCAGCATGTAGTTAACTATGATATGCACAAATGAGAAGAGCTCTACCTGTCGAAGGAAAGAGGGAAGCTTGAAAAGTGTAGCCACCCTTCTACCTAGAAGCCAGTTAAAATGAGTTTGCATAGGGGGGGGAAAAAAAAAAATCTCACAGTAGGACATAACACTGAAAAAACTAGGCACTAAAAAAATGGAAGAGCTCATCTTTCTCATTCTTGTAGCAGAATGTAACTTTCAGACTAGCTCACAACCTGAGGAAAGTCTGAGCTTTAGGAAATATCAGGAGGCTTAGACACTCTGACACATACTTTTTTTCTCTATTTGCCCACAGTTGTGTCCTCTTTTATCTGTATCATCTGTCAAAAACACCTTTCTTGCATAGCATTTACTCCTTACTGTGTTTCTTGGATTAACAGAAAGCATAAGGCAAGGTCATTTGAATAACAGCCCAACATAGCAATTCTAAGTGCATTTCAAATAATCTTTTCTGCAAGCAGAGTGGTGCAAGCAATTACACTGGAAAAGACTCCAGCAAAACTAAGCTTTAAAGGCTGCTAAGCTCTTTGAGACTCACTGGTGTGACTGATTAGTGCAAGCCATTGCAGTTCTTTGATTTTGTTTGCTCATCTTCTCCTAGAAAGAAACTCCCAGTAATTCTTAAAGACAGTGTAGAAAACAGAGGCAGCATATCTTCACAAGCAGAAGGAAATGCACATCTTAGGGGAACATACATCATCTAACTTTTAAGCATTTGATCAAGAAGTGTAAGTTCCATAAATAGTCAGCAGATGCTCTAGAGAGTACATCTTTTAACCAACTCTTTACTGCAGTCAATTAATATTCAAACTTTACCATTCAAAGGTAAGGCTGTTTAATGTTTCATGCTCAGCCAGTCTATAACATATGTATGTTGAATTTCAAAACCATTCAAAGGTAAGGCTGTTTAATGTTTTATGCTCAGCCACTCTATAACATATGTATGTTGAATTTCAAGGATATTCTTTAGCTACTTCACAGGATCTGTCTTCTGAGAAAGCAATGGGGTGGGGTGGTGATTCTGCAGACTGGAAGAAGAGTGACCTGGCAAGAAGGAAGGATGACTAGCAGCAGTGAGAGAAGAACACAGTAGCATGGTGGGTTGTTTGGTAGCAAAGGAGGGCTACAACGGTGGGTCCTGTAAGTAACTGTGAGAAGTTCCCCTTGCTCCAAGGTTTTGGTAGCGGGGGCAAGGGGAGCACTGCAGAGATGGCTCCTGTGAGAAACTGCTGGAAGTTTCCCCTGCTCTGAGCCTGACCCACCCCTGTCCAAGGCCAAGGCCATCAGCACCTCTGCCAATAACATATTTTAAGAGGGGGCACAATGCATGGAGGGGCAGCGTGGCCCAGGAGGTCCGTCTGTTCAGAAGTTCTTCCAACAGCTCTACCTGCCAAGGGACAAACCATAACTGTCAGCCTGAATTTACCCCAGTCTTTTGTATCACTGGAGTGCCTAAAACGTTATCTCTCGCTTATGGGAGAGAATCAACTCTGCAGACACCAAGGTCAGGGCAGAAGGAAGGGGAGGAGGTGCTGCAGGCACCAGAGCAGAGATTCCCCTGCAGCCAGTGGAGGACCCCACATGGGAAGATATGGCTGTGCCTGCCCATGCAGTCTATAACTTATGAAGATTTAATGGTGAAGCAGATCCCACCCTGTAGCGCATGGAGGACCCCACGCTGGAAGAGGTGGCTGCGCCCAAAGGAGACTGTGACTCCGTGGAAGGGACCCACGCTTCAGCAGTTAGTGGAGAACTGTGGCCTGTGGGAAGGACTCATGTTGGAGAAGTTTGTGAAGGACTCTCCCTGGGAGGGTCCCCACGCTGGAGCAGGGAAAGACTGCGAGGAGCTCTCCCTTGAGGTGGAAGGAGCGGCCTCAACACCCATTCCCTGCACCCTGCGCCACCAGGGCGGGGAGAAGGTAGAGGAACTGGGAGTAAAGCTGTTGAGCCTGGGAAGAAGGGAGGGGTGGAGGAGAGGTGCCTTTTTAAGATGTAGTTCTCTTTCTCACTATCTTGCTCTGTTTTCATTGTTAAAAAATTAAATATTTGTTCAGTTTTTCCAAGGCAAGTCTGTTTCTTACCTGTGACCATAAGCAGTGACTGAACTTGCCCTTGCCCTTGCTCAGTCCACGAGGTTTTTAGCAAGAGGTTGCCATGGTGCTTAGTTTGCCAAGTGGCCTTAAACCACAACAAGAAGAAAAACATAGTTGGGTAAGAGGAAAATAAATAAACTCTCATGACTAGTGAGAGTCACTCTAGCAAGAACATTACTCAGGTCAGTGTTTCATTTTGACAAGGGTTTTCTAATAGCATTTCCTTTGGATTTGATCTTGATGGCCTCAGTCTAAACCCACTCACTCTTTGCTTTTGTTTCTGAGTTGGATGAAAGCAATGATTCAGCAGTGCAGCTGGGTTTACATTAGGAGTGTATGTGTGAAACTGAGGATATCTGGCTTGGAACTTCAAAGCCCATCAGCCAACGCTGGTGCATCTAGCCTGCAAACTTCAGTAAATGTGTCAGTCTTCCTAAAGTCTGATAGAAAAAAAAAATTTAAACAGCAAATGTAAAGAACAGCCTGTGGCTTGTAAAAGGTTAGATCACAGAATCACATAATGTTAGAAATTGGAAGGGACCTCGAAAGATCGTCTAGTCCAATCCCCCTGCCGGAGCAGGAACACCTAGATCAGATCACACAGGAACGCATCCAGGCGGGCTTTGAATGTCTCCAGAGAAGGAGACTCCACAACCTCTCTGGGCAGCCTGTTCCAGTGTTCTGTCACCCTCACCGTGAAGAAGTTTTTTCTCATATTCAAGTGGAACCTCCTATGTTCCAGCTTGAACCCATTGGTCCTTGCCCTATCACTGGATGTCACAGAGAAGAGCCTGACACTCACCCTTTACATATTTATAAACATTGATTAGGTCACCCCTCAGTCTCCTCTTTTCCAGGCTAAAAAGACCCAGCTCCCTCAGCCTTTCCTCATAAGGGAGATGCTCCATTCCCTTCATCATCTTTGTGGCTCTGCGCTGGACTCTCTCCAGCAGTTCTCTGTCCCTCTTGAACTGAGGGTCCCAGAACAGGACACAATATTCCAGATGCAATCTTCATCCTTCTTCCATCCATAAACTGTAAGGAGAGAGAAGGATGTTGCTCTCTATAAATTGGTCAGAGTACCTTTTCAGAGGTCTTGGCATTTGGTCATAGAAGAGCCAACACTGTCATTTTGGACAGTGGGGTACTGCCCCTGTGCAGACAGGAAAAATCCCTATAATCCAATACATCCTCTCCAGCCCTCTGCATGAGCTTGGAGATGGGCGGGCAGCCTGGGATCAGGAAACATCCATGTTACAGACATTCCCTGACAGTTTTTTAATCGATCGGGTATTGTTATCACAATTGTGCTACAGACAGACTGGTAGAAGCAGGCACATTGAAAAGACTGAAAGGCCTTTACAAGCCCAATCATCAAGATTTTTGTAACCCCTTCAGTAAAGACAAACATCTGCATAAAAAATTCCTAAGCTTGAAACCTCAGGCTGTTAAATTCTTTGGCGGAGAAACATATATTTTCCCTGTAGTTCAGAGGTTTGTAGGACACTTGTAATTCCATCTTTTGGACATTACTACAGTGAAAACATACACACAATTATTTACATAGTGGTATTCTTGCCAATTTTTCCAAAACAAAGAAAAATTAATATAGTTAACTTGCGTGTATTTGGGAAGAGGGAGGAGAAAAAAGGAATAAAGTGGCATGCTGACATATGGTATAAATAGCTTAGGGGAAACCACCCTGTAAACTACTGCAAACACAAGCATCATCAATGTCTTGCAGTGAAACAGTTTCCGTACTAGAAATTTACTTATATGAACAAGAATTTGTAGTACTGAGCTGTATCAGAACCACTGTTGCAGATTTACTCCCTCATTAAAGATTCCTCCTAGGAGTTCTCATCACATTCACATGACAAGAAAAAAATAACATATGACTTTATCTGGACACTGTCCAATAATGTACGCAAGGCAAGTAGTAGAATATTAGGTGTGATAAATGCCTGGGTTAATACCATGCACTGCTTTTGCTGTGAGAAAATGTGGGATTCTTTTCTATTTGTGCAGGATAACGTAAGATAAACTTGTTGCTATCCAGGACAGATTTTAAAGTATACATCGAGCGGGCAGAGGATTCAGAAAGCCCAGAACTGGAGTAACAAAGGGAGAAACTTGGAAAACCAGCTTTACAAGGCTGGAGAAATAGATTGGCCTAAGCAAGACTCTACTTTCCTGTTTGAGTTTACTGTGAGCTCTCACTCCAGGCACCACAAGCACTAGGCAACTCTTTGGCATCTCAGCAACAACCACCTTGTCTCATTTAGAGGCCACTCCAGCTCCAGTAACCCAGCTCAGACTTCTAAAATAAGGAAGAAGATGGCAGTCCTGATGGTCAAACATCAGAAAAACATCTGCTCACCACAAAGAGGAGATTCAAGCTGAAACACCAGGCATAAGTAACCCAGGAATTCGTTTCTGATCACATAAATACTTTAAGGGTTGCTTCCTTTAGGTCTTGTTTACTCTAAAATGAAGTGACTAAAAAGTGAAATTAAATTAAAATTTAATTAATTAAAATTTAATTTAATTTGGGTATTAAGCTTTAATAGTCAGTCATTTAAGTCATTCTTTTACTCAAGCTTCTCTAACCATTCTCATTTTTTTTCCTCTCTAATGATATATTTCCCTTCCACATTTATTTCACGGTTTTTAATTCAACATATTAATTTCTCTCTTATATCAGCTTATTGATCCAATTCAATGTAATCAATGAAGCCATAAACATATTGAAATATACTCATACACGGATTTCCTTCCACTTAATCAACGCCATTGAAACACAAATTTTATTTAGAATTGTGTAAACTTTGTGCTAAGGCCAAGCCTAACCTGATTGTAATAAATGGACAACAACCAAGCTATTTACTGGTCCAGTAACAATTGTCTGCAATGAAGACGGAGATGCCATGGAAAAGGATACAGTACAACCTATGCAGCATCAGCTAAACAAGAACTCTTTCCTGCAGCAGCTGTCGTGATGCTGGCAAATATTTATGCGACCCAGATACTTTCTAACAAAGACTGAATCCCATTTGTGTTCACCCTCTTACAAGCCGTTGGGAGCAGGGTTTGATAGTTTCTGCATAGCTGTGTCTGGAACTAGCAGGCTTGACTCCCATGTAAACATATCTGCCTGCGAAACTGCAGTGGATCAGTCTTCTAGGAAAAAAAAGAAGCATTTACGCTTCCAAATGCAAACTGGTAGGAAGAGACCTCCAAAGGTCCATGGTTGCATCCTCCCGTGTAACTCTGAAAGAGGAGAGGCTCCCTCCTACGGCTAAACCGTGTAAAACAGTGAGCACCATCACGAGCTTGGATCAAGACAAAGTCACTTGGTAGACATACTAGCCAGCACACCACCTTAAGAAATAAACCTATTAAAAGAACGCTATTACATATGCAAGACATCTAGAAGCTAGGCGAGAAATTCATATTTTGCCTACACCAAAAATTATATTATAATGGTAATATCATATAATAATGGCATTAATCTCAGTTTTCAGATGAAAGCTTAATACCAACCACAAACATTCACACCTCCCCCCAGACATTCTTTTAAAAATGCTTTGTTATGCTTTTGTAATATTGTAATAGCTAAAATGCCATGCCAGTCAGAGAAGGGACACCTTTCTGGAACAAATATTAGAGAAAAATAATGAAGATACATTGCATGAAATAACCAAATGCATTTAACATCATAAACCCATTAGGAATGTAAAGTTTACCAAATGAAGTGTAACACCAGAAACAAATATATTATATTATTTGATCCCTACTTATTATTTACTCCTAGCTTTTATGTTTTATTTTCTTACACTGTAAAGCAAAGACTCTGAAACTACAAAGTTTAAATTAATGGACTGAGGGGTTCAGAAACTACACAGTTTTACTGATCTAAAATAAATAGCATTTGTATCCTTAGCCCCATAATGCCACTTGCCTAAAGAGTATAGGCATGCAAAGAACAGGGAAAAAAATTTCTAAGACAATATTCAGTTGTTCATTTTTGACTTGAAACAGATTGTGGTTTTTAAATTTCCTTTATTACAATTATAGCAAGTAAACTCTTTCACCAACTCTCTCTGGGCAGCTCAATTTACATTCAAGCCTACCAGACCTAAAATGAGTTGTCAAGGGTTCTTGGTTTCCATTGTTTTTATGGCAACAGTGTTTATTATGTAAAAAAGAAAAAAAAAATCATGGAGAGTCTGCTTGGAGAAATAATAGTATTTCCTCTAAATTAATTATGTACTGTTTTGCAACTGGAAAAAAAAAGTACAGTGGCTAAAAATGTTTTCTTTTTAACTTATTTCCCATGTTAAGGGTCTCTAATCTTGGTTTTTCATTCATTCCATTTCAGTCTCAATACCTGGGAGTGCAACAGAATATGTGACTGAGTACAATAAACAACCTCTTGACTGCTAAAATTTTATTGTGGTACACTCAACACCTGCACCATCACACTTTTCATTAATGGACTGCAGTAAATGTTTATATAACTACCAAGAGAGTTTATCAATGGGGACAAAAAAATCTAGCAAATAGATCATCCTTTGCAGCAATTAAGTTCTGCAATAAAATGTAGCCCAACATGTACACAGTTCTCCAAGGCATCTTAGATTAGTGAAAAGGGGGATATAAAATCAGCCCTGATCATGTGGTAAGAAATCCTGTTCGTCCTACATACCAGCTTTTGACTGAGAGTTTAAACAATTACTGCTATTATGAAAAACAAAAAGGACAGCTTTAATTTTCACATAAATATTCAATTCATCTGCAACTAAACTTTATATTTGATTTGGGTTTTGACACACCAACAATCATTAGGTTTTCTGAGAGTGCTGAGGGTCTGTACCAACTCCCCCAGAAGCCAGAAGGACGATACACACTGACTTCCCTGGCAACTACACTGAACTGTGCCTGGATGGCTGAAGAGCTGGTCCCGTGTCTTCCCTGGGTCACCAGCACATTTTCTCAAGTGGTCAGCTGGAACTGGATCAGGACCTGGCCCCGGACTAACGTGAAGAGAAAGCTGAGTAAAAGCACTTAATGTGCATGTAATATCAGCTGGCTTTTAACCAGTTTTCAATTGTCTCAGCCTGTCTCAAAATTTGGCCCTCCAGTCAGGACCACTGCAAGTTTTCAGGCACACTTGAGCAAACCCCCATCATAACAGAGTGATTGTTCCCCTCTAGTCACCACTGGTGAGGCCACAGCTGGAGGACTGGGTCCAGTTCTGGGTTCCCCAGTAAAAGAGACATGGGGACATACTGGAGAGAGTCCAGTGAAGGGCCACAAAGATGATTAAGAGGCTGGAGCAGCTCCACTATGAAGAAGGGCTGAGAGAGCTGGGACTGTTCAGCCTGGACAGGAGAACGCCAAGGGGGATCTTAGCAACATGTATAAGTACCTGAAGGAAGGGTACAGAGATGGAGCCAGGCTCTTCTCAGTAGCGCCCAGAGACAGGACCAGAGACAACGGGCACCAAATGAAACACAGGAAGTTCCCTCTGAACATAAGGAAACGTTTTCACTGTGAGGGTGACTGGGAGCTGGTGCAGGCTGCCCAGAGAAGTTGTGGAGTCTGCATCTTTGGGGATATTCAGAAGCTGTCTGAACATGGTCCCGGGCAACCAGCTATATAGATAGCCTTGCTTGAGCAGTGTGGGTTGGATGTCCAGAGGTCCCTTCCAATCTCAACTATCCTGTGATTCTATGAATAAGAAACAAAAAAAACCTGAAAGTGAAATACATAAGAAGCCCTCATGATTTCATAGTTTATCTACATTTATTTACATGTGAGCAAATATGTTATGAGAATATAACACCAGTACGTAGCCTTGAAGAATACAAAAAATAAATCACATAAAAAAATAAAGGAATGGGCCTCAAAAAATAATTGCCAGCAGCAGCCAGTGCACTTTATATTTCATATGTCACATGTAAAACAATCTTGCATACCATCTCCATCCATTTACTCTGACATTGCATTGTTAAATTATTTAAAAATGCATTCTTCTTTGAGGCTGGGTATAAGCTACAATTTTAGTAAAATGAAGAATAAGGGAAATATATAAATCTAGCCAATTGCACTAGTCCCTGATATGAAAATACTCACTTATCAACCTCTTCTTCATCTTCTTGACCATTTCCCTACCTCTCTTCTATGGTGCTACATCTTTTTTTAATCTTGATGAACAAAGATATTCTCCCAGATTTCTGCATGTGAGTAGAGGGTGAAGAGATGGCAAAAATTACACAGAGCTGTTCTGGGTCACGATAACTCCAAGAAGTAACCTGCTGGATAGAAGCCTTCTTATTCAGAAGTACACTGCACCAGATTTCAAGGCCGCGTGGTCCTTCTTCCACATCCTCTCTTATTCAAGGATGTGGAGGACAAGCTAACCTAACTCTCAAACTGTAAATCTCCTCTGAGTGAAAATCAGTTTGAACCATAAGTATCATGCGTGCTGTAACAGTAAGAAGTAACATTTTAAGTATTGTACCCTGGAAATGTCCAATTTTCTATAATGCAGCTAACTGATTTTTTTACCACGTGATGAGGTAATAGAAACAATATTGGAAATGCTTGAAGCAAGTTATACATAGCATATGCAAAATGTGTTGTTTTTCAGTTGTGCGTCATTTCAACCCACACAGTAACCACTTGGTTAGAGGTGTGACACTTGGTTACAAGGACAAGATGCTGCATCTCTCATTCATACAAACAGTTCCACTGAATTCAACAAGGTTACTTCAGTGAAACTAGATTAATCACACAACAAACTTTCTAACTCTACAAATTGCCTTCATCAAACAATTCAGACATTCCATTTTTTTGCTAGTGATGAACTACAGCAGCATGTATTTTTTTCTCTGCACAAAGACTTATTATGCACACATATATATGCATACATGCATATGTGCATACACATCACTGAAATTACATGCTCTAAATCACAGCAGAATAAGTGCCCCTTTATTTTTCTTTTAATTGCCAGAGAAGCTCGACAGCATGCTTCTATTTTTCTCTCCCTGGAGATCTCACAGAGCTTTTAAAACAAGTGAAGTCTTGAATATGCACCCTATTTAAATAAGAATGGAGATGAATATACTCTTTGGCATAGCAGTGCCTCCAAAGGCAAATGTTTGCTCCTATTACCATTTCTGTTGCCAACAGCTGTGCTCTGAGCCTTGCACTGCAGTGGGAGTCTGCTGACCACATTTCATCTGGGCTGGCAGGGGTCATGCTCCCCAAGGGAGAAGGTCAGCCCCATGGCCTGGGAGCAGGGGGCAGGGGAGCTGGGGGGTGACCCCACACACCACACATTGTGCTGGGAGGCTGGAGGTCAGCCCTGCTTATGCTGGATCAGGCAGCGAACCAGCCCGATGTGTCTGACAACCAGAGGTCACTTTCCATCGCGGGGATCCTTTCATACAGGCTAACCCTTCTTCTGCGTGTTTCTGTTGGTTGAATAGAGACTCTGACAACAAGAATGACTCATGGGCAACATTTTGGGGCACTGATGAACATATTTTCAAAGGGCATTGGAAGAAGAAAAATAATTGTAGGCATCTTGCCATTAACACAAAGCTAAATCTCACATTATGTGATGATGCTCCTTATAAATAAGCAGTGTGTGGCAGTGGAAAGGATATTGTGGAGAGAGAGACAACGTATTAAGACACCATTTTGAAGTTTGCACTCCACCTCTATTGCTATTGTGTGCTTCCACTGTGGCACTGGGTAATCCTGAGCTCACTATTCCTTCCTTACCTGTCCTTATAAAGGAGATATTGTTCCCTCAAGAGAGAGCATTGTTAGGAAAAAGCCATTGAACTTTATAAGATACCCAGCTATGCTGTGGAGAGTAGCATAAAAAAGCCTTTGAGTCTATAAGTAAAAGATAGATATGAGAGAAGATTATCCTACAAAGTCGATAGCTCACAGTTACACCTTGATATCTTTTTGTCGTTGTTATTTTTGAATTATTTAAAGAAAATAATCATCAAGCTACCAGGCCCTATTATTGGTATCACAAGAAATAAATTGGTGGGTAGAGCTGTTTGCAGTCCTTAGAATTATTTAGCACTTTTATTGTCCCACCAAGGAAGTTAATAGTATCTTTCAAAAATTATTTATACACCACTAGTCAAGGAAAGTATCAAAAAAAGCTGTTCATTGCTGTGTTCCTTTTACTGCTGACCTTTTCACAGAATGAATAGAAATAACCATAAATCAAAAGAGAGATTTATAGTATGTAGAAATTTTCTAGTCATTTTGCCTATACAGAATTTAATTTTTAAATGATTCACTTACAATTTAATAAGACATTCAAATCACATTCAACAAATCATACTGTCTCCAGCAAGAGAGAAAGGTGATGTATTAACACCCAAGAGCTGTATTGATAGTACAAACCAGTGTTCTCCTACCCTTCCCAATATGCCAGATGCCCAAGCGCCAGATGTGCCAGTACAGTTCCTCCATACAGATGGTCCAGTATTGGCAGCTTCTTGACAAATATCACACACCCTTTGTAGTACTACAAAAAAAAAAAAAAGCCTCCGAGGAGTGAACAGACACATACTCTAAGCACATGCCTGAGACCGAACAGATAAAATCACAGCTACAGGAAAATAATTGGGAAGACTTATTATTGCATTCAGTGGGGACAGCACCATATTCTGTGCCAAAGCAGGCACACACTGCATTCACTGAAGCTGTTCCTGCACACGTGCACATCCTGAAGAGCATTAGATTGGTTGCAGCAATCCTAGTGTTCAACCAGTTGCTGATCTGCACTGTGAAAATCTGCAGGGCTCATAATTACCTGGTGTATGAGTACACTGCTATTTCTCATTCCTATGCCAATTAGCTCTAGACCTTCTTAGCCTTCAACCCCCAACTTATACCCAAATTTACTGAGGAAAAAGAAATTAGACTTCCCTTTCTTCCCCTTCCCACTCTCCCTTAGGAGCCAACACCTCTATGACCATATAGCCTGTGTTAGGTCAAAATTTCCAGTGAGCAGAACTTTTAAGTTATACACTGCAGCAGGGATTTGGGTTAAATACAGTAGGACTGTAAATCCTTAGATCCTCAGATTTAGGCAGTGAAAGGCAGTCATCTACTATGCTGGTACAGTGCCTAGAATAATGTACTTTTCAAGCACAGTATAATACAAAAATAGTAGTGTATAATGGAGTATAACACTGAATAAAATTAAGCACTAAAATTAGAGCCAAAATTTACATTTAGGTGGGTAATAGAAAGAGTTAGATATGGGTGTACATTCTCCTCTTTTCCAAAAAAAAAAACAGTGAGAACAGACATACCTACTACTCCTATTAGAATTGTGTCACTGACAGTGACTACAAAGAAAAAAGGCCATTAAATTCAATCCATACTCTCAACAGATATATCAAGTAGTATTATATGAAACATGGATGATGTGGATTAGTGAGAGGGAAATCAGTGTGCAATGTCTACTTTTTTTTTTTCTTTTCTTTCCCCAAAGCCTTGGCAGTCATTCAAATGGGAAAAAAAAAAATACCCTAACTAGGACAGATCATCTATGTGAAAATAGTGGCTCTGGTGCATAGAAACAGCCAGGAATTTGGGACATGAAATGTTTTTCATAAGGCAAATGTTGTTCCAAAAGATTTAGTCAAAAAGATAAACATTTCATTAAGATACCTATTTTGGAGCTGTGAATCTGAATCTTCTCATCTGAAGTGACTGTCATAAGGACAAACTATTTTGGGGGTGAAACTTGGGAGGTTTTCCCTTTCTGGGGAACAGCCTTAAAATACTCTTCTTTTTCTTTTTTTATCCCTGAAAATTGTAATGGGATGGGAAAATTGTTTCCTACCCAGCTTTCATGGTGAGTGGCTGGCAAATGATAGCAAGACACAGAATGCAAACAGCTGGATTCGATCACTGCACTTACCAGATCCATGAAATGTGGTTGTGGATGCACCAGATACTTTAAGCACCAGTAAAGAGAGCACTTCCAGACTCCAGGACAGACATCGAGTACTAACAGAGTCATGACACTATCAGGGAACATGGCACATCACACACCCAATTAACAGACAGATTAATTAACCACACTGTAATTAACATAGATGTACAATGATCTGTGCTCTACTATCTTTAACAATAAATATTCAGATACAAGAACACACAGCAGACCCCTGTTCTGTCCTGCTGAGATTCTGGTACTTGTCAAAAAAACCAAAACCAAAGGCACTGTCACACCTTTTGAAAATACATGTTTCTAGAGTAAAGCTATTTTTAGGAGGAGCATTACCTAAGGAGTTTCACTAGCAGCACAATTCAGTGGAAAAATCGTTACATGTAAAAGAAAACATGTCTTCTAAAGAAAGACATACAGATTCAACCTCAAAAGAAATGTCTTTCAACCCTCCAGTGATCTTGCCTTCTAAAATCCATTACTTTAACTATAATTTATATGCGTCCCACCACATTACTGAAGTTAATGGTTAGGATAAGTGTTTTCAGATCATTGTGTAATAGAACAATATTTTCAAAGTCATATTTTACTATTTTTCCCTGATGGTATTATCAGACAAAAGATTCCAATTTGAATGAAAGAGCAAGAAGTGGATGAAACTTTAAAAATAAACATATAATAAATCTTTGGAATTGTCAGTTTTGCTAAGTCACACACGCACATAAATTGAATTTTTATAGACATGGGAAAAGTTATGTTAGCTGAAGGGTTTTTGCAAGCTTACTGAAATAAGGTACTGTATATCATCAGTTAGGACCCAACAAAAAGATGTACTTTAAAATTAAAAAAACTTAAGTCCTTTTTTCGTGTAGGTTTGTATTATTAACGGACTTCCCTAACTTCAAAGCCTTTTAAAAAAATGAACTAGTAATTTGACTACTAGGGTTATACTTAAAAAAAAAGAAAAAAAAAAGAAAAAAAAAAAGAAAGAAAAGGTCAGAGTAATTTCAGCAGCACCAAAATGTAACACTGGCCCTACAGCAGTCTTCAATGCTGCAGTTCCCATATATCCAGGTGAATCACCCATGCAGCAGGAACTTGGTGTGCCAATGGCGAGTTCCACAGGGACCATTCCCATGGCCTCTTCACAGCCCCCCCTTCTGCCACAGTGAAAGGCCACAGAGTGATCCCAATTTTTTTTTTTTTTTCAAACAACAGTATAATCAGAGCAGGGTTTGTAAACTGGTGAATGTGTGATCAGGACACAGTACTGCAGGTCTGGAAGACCCAAAGGGACTTGCAGAACAGATTTCTTAATGTAGGCAGGATTTTATATGATTGGACTAGACAGATCTGTTTTCATTTAAAGGTGGAAAATTAGTGTCTAAGAATAGGAATTGTTAAATTATTTTATTAATAACCACAAAACCTTTCCCCTGAATGAGAAAAAGCTTTATAATTATGAAATAATAGTTTCCTGTTCAAATAATGCAAGTCTATATAAAGGAGTTTAATGAAGACTGAAGCTAAGATGCAGTAGCTTTTTGTCTGCAAGAGGCTTTCTTATACATGTCACTGAAAAAGTAGAAGTGATGTTACAATTATGGAGGCTTCTTCCAGCTTCCTTATGCGAGCTTATCTTTTCAGAGTTTCTGTCCTACGCTCAGTTAAAATGTGAGGTATGACAAAAACCAAAGAATTAACAGTTGTTAACAGAATCATATCAGCCCTTGTTTGATCCTTGTGTGTGTGTAATAAAACAACATGATGCTCTAATTACAGCAGGTTTTGGTAAACTAAACAAAAGCTGAATAAAACAAACAGGACACGCAGGCACACAGACTTTATTGAACTGCTGTCCTGCACAATTTACATTCTTCTCTAATCCCCATTGAGGGCCCTATACAATCACAGAATGGTTTGGGTTGGAAAGGACCTTAAAGATCATCTAGTTCCAACCCCCCTGCCATGGGCAGGGACACCCTCCACTAGACCAGGTTGCTCAAAGCCTCATCCAGCCTGGCCTTGAACACCTCCAGGGATGGGGCAGCCACAACTTCCCTGGGCAACCTGTTCCACTGTCTCACCACCCTCGCAGTAAAAAATTTCTTCCTAATAAGCACACAAAGATGATTAAGATGATAAGAGCCACAAAGATGATTAAGGGAATGGAGCATCTCCCTTATGAGGAAAGGCTGAGGGAGCTGGGTCTCTTTAGCTTGGAAAAGAGGAGACTGAGGGGTGACCTAATCAATGTTTATAAATATGTAAATGGTGAGTGTCAGGAGGATGGAGCCAGGCTCTTCTCTGTGACATCCAGTGATAGGACAAGGGGCAACGGGTGCAAGCTGGAACATAGGAGGTTCCTCTTGAATATGAGAAAAAAACTTCTTCACCGTGAGGGTGACAGAGCACTGGAACAGGCTGCCCAGAGAGGTTGTGGAGTCTCCTTCTCTGGAGACATTCAAAGCCCGCCTGGATGCATTCCTGTGTGATCTGATCTAGGTGTTCCTGCTCCGGCAGGGGGATTGGACTAGATCTTTCGAGGTCCCTTCCAATCTCTAACATTCTGTGATTCTGTAATATCTAGTCTAAATTTACCCTCTTTCAGCTTATACCCATCACCCCTTGTCCTCTCACTACACTCCCCGATAAAGAGTGCCTCCTCATCTCTCCTGTAGCCCCCTTCAGGTACTGGAAGGCTGCTATTAAGTCTCCTTGGAGCCTTCTTTTCTCCAGGCTGAACAACCCCAACTCTCTCAGCCTGTCCTCATAGGGGAGGTGCTCCAGCCCTCTGACCAATTTCGTGGCTCTCCTCTGGACTCTCTCCAACAGGTCCAGGTCTTTTTTATGCTGGAGCATCTATACCTTACCCGAAATATATTTTGCCTTTCTGCTCCTTTGTCCCTCCTTTTGCTAGATAAAGAAAATTAGACAAACAAGCAAAAAAGTGGGAGTTAGGAGCTGTATCAGGGCTATGCTGGAGATTTGGGGATACAGAATGATCTGTCTGACAAATTTGCTCATAACAGATGAAAGGTGCAGTTCAAATTAATTATGGTGGTCATTTCCTCAAGCACATTTAGTGTATTTTCCACATCTCACATGAATCTACTATGTAATATTTAAGGGGAATTATTTTTATCACATTTATTTATGCATGGTAACAAATTACATGTGATATTTTGCTTTTGACTCCTTACTTTAAACAGTGTTTTCATGTGACTGTAGAGGACACACATACATCACAGAAAGTAATTAACCAATTCACTGCTCTCCAGAGAATTAGATGCTAAAAGTAAGTGCATGCTACACTGCCCTAGGTATGAAGTCTGCAGGTCCTCCCACTTTCTTAATTACTAGAGAGTACCTGCCTAAAGCAGTAAACACACTACAGAAAGAGCTCTGATTATATACTCAACACTAATGACTTAAAAATATGCTGAACTCATGTCTAAAAGGTCCAGTCAGAATAGAAGCACCATTTTGGTGAATCTTAAGAAATACAGGCAGACAGCAGAGTCCCCACCCCACTCTGTAACGTCACTCACACACATTACATTAAAAATATGATAAACAAGATAGTAAAAATGATGAGAAGTGTAATTTTTCTAAACAGATTAAGGGAGATGTCTTTATGACTACAAAGTGTCAATGACCTCCTTCTATCCCCAACACGCTAGCCATCTTTCATTTACTTCCTGGGAGTCTAGAGAACAGTGATTCTGTACTTAACTTTTATAACACACAATTTCAAATATGCTATTTAGTGGCTGCATTACAAATGCTAAGCACCTGTATCTCCACCCCATTCACAAACACAGATACTCAAATGCATTCATGTATGAAAAACTGCAGTCTTTTAAAGTTCACATTTCAAAGTAAGCTCCTAATACAAATGTAAATGACCCAACAGAAATGAAAGGAAAAATATGTTTTACATAATATCAGCTCAAAAAAGCAGGACCATATCTCTGATCATGAAATTCAACGTAGATACTTGGCAGTCTTGACTTGGGATCCTACCTACAATATTCCCTAGTTTGCTGACACTGTACACACTGCTGTACTTGTCAGAACAGCACTCAATAGGCACTGAGAAGAGAGAACATCGCGGAACAGCAAAGCACCATAATTATTGCTCCAATTTCACAGCAAATTCCAGATATTTACAGAGCATGGCACTCCAAAAAAGAACAGACAAGACCCAAAAACAGTTCTGAAACACAAAACTAAGACATCTATGCATATTTCTGAAACCCTTGTAGTTTGGAATTTTGAGAACTTCAACATAAAAACACCTGTTAGTATTTAAGAAGATGACAGTACTGAAGCATTTCACCAAGAGTTGTGGAAGACATAACTTTAATAAGGTAACTATATTGTACAGAAGTAGTTCCTCTAAAAAAAAAAAAAAGGAAAAGAACAAAACAATTCAATTAAAAGTGAAAGCCTACTTGGCCTATTGAGCTCTCTTTCACAGTTTTCATTGCTTACATAAGCAATGACTCATTAAAATATCAAAGTGTTAGCTTGTATCTGAAGGACCTCTTGACATACTCAAATACCTCTACACCTTTTAAAAATGCTTATGACTGTTCAAATGAAACAGCAATCACGGGATCAAACACATCCTGGACAGAAAACGGTGAAACATAACTGTAGTCATTGCTAAAAAACCAGGCAAACAAACAAAAAACCTGAAGAAAGTTAAAATACCGTCTCTTAGTATTCAAAGATTGTTCATCTGAGATATTATTCTGAATTATCATATGACACCATGCAACCCAAACCAAAATTTGCAGATTCTTAAAAAAAAAAAAAATTAAAAAATAAAAAAAAGGCACAATAACCAAGGATACAAGCCAGGATGAAATTGGATTTTCTGAGAAGGAAAAAGTTTGTGGTCAAGGCACATGATCTGAAGCCAGGAAATCTGACTTTTATTCCCAGAACTGCCACAAGCTCCTTGCCTCTCTCACAATTGCCTTTCCAAAGCTATTAAAAAAAAAAAAAAAAAAAAAGGGTGATGTTTGTCTGAATTATTTGGTACTCCAAATACTGTGCTGGATACTTGGTTAAAGTAGTTAGTTCCCTGTTAGTCATGGCTTTCTGTGTCACTGTTGCCTAATGCATGGCATCTGAACTTGCTGGCTTTGTGCCATGGAGAAAAACCTAGCAACGGCAGTATGTACTTGAAATTGTAAGTAAAGTTGTTCCTTTCTCGTTGTCACTAAGGTTGGATGTAATCTGATTTTACACATCTGTGCAGCAAATCAGGCATAGCAATGACTCCTGTAGTCCATCTGCTAGGTGTGAGACTAGCTACTGTGAGAAAGACTGCTCTCCAATTTTGACCAGGAATCCTGTTTCAGCCTGGTTTTTTCCAAAAACATTAGTTTTATTAAATTAATACATTTTAGCTAGTTATGGTTTCACCAGTAGGCATTTACCATTGAAAACACTTCTCTTTGAAAAAGCCTCAGATACCAACAGGTGTGAGGTGAGAGCTGAACTCCCCGAGAGTCAAGGCTAATGAAACTAAAAATGAAATTTTTAAGTACGAAATGGGTTAGCACATGCTTGCACGAATCTGTGTCTTGTGGAGAAAATATAAAATGTTTATTGCCAAATGTGATGTCAAGCCCCCAGTGTGGAAGTAAATCTTCTAAAGCTTTCACTCATCCACAAGATAACCGCTTATTCACTTAATCTTAGAAATCTTTCTAATTTTCAGCACAGTGCTGGAAGTTATTAACTTTCATTTCTTGAGCCTTTAAAATCTAAACTTTGCTAAAATTCTAATGGGATCATTTGCAGTTAAGATAAATAGTATCTTCCTTTAATCTACTGAATTTCCTTTCTCTGTTTTTTTGGCTGAGCTGAGAGTGTTGTTTGGAAGATATTATTTTCAGTGTTTCCACCATGCACCAGTTAAGAGTTGCCAAAAAGAGAAACACAGAGCAAGAGAATGCTGCTTCTCTCCAGCTCTCCAGCTGTCAGGACAATAAGTTTAGGATTACAGGGGTAAGTACTGTATCTTATTCAAGAACTAAAGTCACTTTTGTAACCACTTCAGAAAAAACTTCTGCAAAGGAACGCGTTCAACAGCATTTATGAGCTTGGGTTTCAGGCAAATTAATTAATAAATATTCTCCATTTTAGAAACGAAACCATTGCAGCAAAAATGTCAGTTCTGCCTGTACTAAAATGAAATATGCACAAGCAATCCTTGATTTTCAGGACTGTATTTCAATGAGCTGCCCAGCTTCATTTTAAGGCCAGTGCATTGATATGAGCAAAACACCACTTGTCTGAAGATAAACAGGAAGGGTCTGTGATGTTACAGTTTATTAGACTTTGAACATTATTTAAATAAACATCTTTTGTGGTGGGTTAAAGAGATGCCATCTGGGCAAGATTCCTTTGTCCACAAGAAAACAACCAAAAGTAAAAATTATGGAAAGCAGTCAATTTTCCTCCAAAAAAAAAAAAAAGCATAAATACCTGCAGATATAACATTGCACTTAATGAGAAGAACAAAAGTTGCCATAATGCCAAAATTTCCAGTGTTGTCTTCTGTCACATGGACTGTTCTTATTCAGAGTGTGCACTGCTTTGAAGTTATCTAACTAAAGCAAAAATGATAACAATCTTGTAAAACTCTCAAGGAAACGGTTAGGAGAAAACACAAAACTTTTCTGTCTGGCACAAATGATCCCGATTTATGGGCATTATAGTCTGTGCACATTTTATCTGAAAACTGGAAGCCATGTGGCACCTTGCACTAAACAAGGGACTCCTCAAATTTTACTTTTTGTTCAAAAATACTGAGGAAAAACAAAGTGCAACTGCATGCAATTCCCGAAGGTATTCACTAAACCATTTCTGCTAATCTCTTCTGATTATTACCAGTAAGCTGTTAACTTATATTCTTATATTATTGTGACTAACAAATTTGGTCTTGGCTATTGTTCAGGCAATATGTTGGATGCCTGTATTTCTGAGAACCTTTTCCAGCCTGAATACTTCCTTTTCAGAATGAAACCAAATGCAGCTCCCAGAGCTAGTAAAAGATGTATGGCCACTTAATGCTCACAATTTGAAAGGTTTAAACACAGTTTGGAGAGGACCTTTTCCTCTCTACTCCCTAGATCGTTCTCCAGAATTGTTTTTGTTACACTGTCAGTTAATAAACAGTTCTTAAGACTATTTGTAGGAAACATTCACAATAAAGCGTGCATAAAGAATAGAAGCAATTTTATTTTAGCAACATTTCTGAGATCATTAAGGTTGAATGCAGAAAGCTGGTTTTCAGCTCTTGCAAATCTACGGAAAGCACGCAGTGCTGAACAGTTTAAAGCAGACAACATGCAGAAGCAGTTTAACCAGTCATGCAAGGTGGTCTTGTATTTTACCAGCTGCTTACTGTAGCAAAATAAGAGCAAGTAGCACCACCGCTGAATGTTTTTCTTTCTAAACTCTACTATCTTCTGACAAAAATAATGTAGAAATATTTTTGATGGTTCAAGGTGCCTGATGCCTTCCCAGCTGTAATCATGGAGCAACACAAGACTCAGTGTTTCACTATACCAGCTGTGCCAAATAGAAGCATCACAGTTTTCAGCCACTGCTGCAAATCAGTTGGATGGACATTTTTGGTGCTTCATAATGCAGATGCAAAGAAAAATAATGATGTTTGAGTTTATCCTAAATTCTTTCATGACAAGAAGTGTTACCCATATATTCCTGCTAAGATTTCAGATGGCAACTTCATAGCAGGGCCCAGCCATCTCTCAGTGAAAGGAACAAGAGTTTTATAATTCATTTTCCTGGAATGAGAAATAAGACCAGAAACTGGGCAAAACTAGACAGGGTTGTAAGACATCTTATCTGCCAAGTTTTGATGTCTGGGTTTTGGGCTTCAGCTTAGCTGAAATAGTAGTGACTTGAGGGACATGTGTGTCAGCTAAATGTTTCTCTCATTTAGTATTGCTTTCTATTCCAAAGTACACAACAAGCTCTCACAGATGTTAAAAATTTCTAAAATTTCATGCACTTCATGCTCATCTGAATTTTTTCTTGTGGAAGATCCTAGACATATTAATATTTTTACGTTTGCTCTGGAAGAAATACAGACATAAAATGGAAAGAAGATTTTTTTTTTTTTTTAAAACATCTGTCTCTCTTCTGCTATTTACTGAAGTCCTGAGCCAATAGCTTTGTTTCCTCATCGTACATTAAACACCAGTGGACATTTAGTCAAAGAACTGTCTCTTGTAATTATTTTGCTTTTTTTTTTTTAATTCTATTGTTTAAAAACTGTACATCTAGCTGCTTTAATTAAACATGAATGCTACTCCAAATGGACAGGATACACTTTCACTCCTGATGCCTGCTCCAGGTCATAATGAAATAAATGGAAATCTTAACAGAAACTTCAGTGGCAGCTGGATGGAGCCTGTGATACGCACACTAATGGCTTTCTTTAAGCAGTGCCAAGGACAATTAATCATATATTTCAGATTTGGTTATTTTTAGATTATTCATAACTTTGCATTATTTTGAAAGCATATACACGCTAAGATATAGCAAGAAACCAGAGAAATTATAGTTCAATAGTACAGACACGTGTTTTGGATCAGTTCCTCCCTCTACCACAGACTGTCAGTGTGACATTAGGCAACTTGCTTCAGTTCAGTGTCACAGTCGATACCTTGTCCAAATATAAGGCAGGGTGGGGGCATCATTTCAATGGAGATACAGCAATGAAAACACCTGAGGATCCATCCAACTGACACACTACAGACACTATTACAGTATTCACGTGTTCTTTTGTGTATTAAAAAAAAAGCCTCAACATAAACGTATCTACGGAAAAGACAAATACAGAACTTAAGTGTCAGCAATACACTGTGCTGTAGTAAGCTCCAAGCATCCACTGGAATGATGGAAATTACCAATATGAATAATTCAGGAATAACTTTAAATTTCATTAATCTTTACATATTAATGTATACTTAACAATTGGAATCTACTAATGTCAGCTATGTAAGTTGCTAGCAAGAAGCACAACCAGAAACTGAAATAAGGAGAAACAGCAGACAAATGTACTGAAGGAGAGAGAGGTGTGGTACAACAGTTACTGTCATTGGCACCATCTGTGAAATATCAGCTTTTTAGTAGTGTGGGAAGAATTAAGAGCATCAGGCGCTTCAAATTAAAATTGGTTTGGTTGAATAGTGCATTATTCAATTCAAAGAAAAAGGTATAGACTTTCAAGTGGGGACCTTTGCCACTGGACAAGGATAGACCTTTAAGTCTAGTTTTTCAGCTACCTTGCTCTTCCAGGAGGAAAGCAAGAAGGGAAGAATGAGAAAACCTATGAACACTTATGAATAAGTGTAGCTGATTCTCCATCAAAGTTACGAAAAATGTAGCAAGAAATTCTTGACCCAGCAGCACTTTCACAATTTCGCAGAAAGCAAAGAGGCTGAACAGCAAAAGCTGTTCAATATGCAGACATAAGGAGAAAGAAGGCAAAGGAGAATGTCTTTCTGTTATCCTGTAGTCAATAAGCAGTGTAAGCAATTTTCTTTGAGACTTAAGGGGAATTTACAGTAGCATAAGCCTTCCCTTGTGAGTCCAACCCTTCAATCCAGTAAAACATCATTGCAGTTCAGCCCTATTGGCATTCTCAGTTGAGGAGCCAACCACTGAAGTCCTTACCGAGTTGAGGTTTTTCTAAAAGGTAAGAATTTAAAGCTGAAAGATGTTTCAAATTTGAAGAAAAATTAGAAGTCCTTAATTTGTCTACTTGGAAGTACTTTTGGAACTACACAAACAGGGATTCCCCAGTGAACCAGCCTGTAACTACTTAGATGTCCTGAGGATGTCTCGGCCCTCTGCCCCTCTAAGAACAGCAGAGGTAATAACAAATCTATGCCTATCCTTCCTATTAACATTTGTGAAGTCAAATTTATGAGATTTGGAGATGGTCTGAGTCCTTTTTTATGTATTTCTGTCACTCTGTTGTTTTATCCTAGCTCACAATTTTCACTCTCAAATGCATTTTTTTCCTATGGAAACCTGAACACATTTTGGATGTGTGGAAGAAGCTGAAATCCTATTCTGCTTTATTATACTTTTTAAAGAAGGTAGAGACCAGAGCTTATAATGTTTATAAACCATTTTATTTAAAATTACTCCATGCAGACAATAGTTTTTCAAGTACAAATAAGTATACATGTATAACTTAAATATGTATTTTCATTATGGAGTTTTTTACATATTTACAAGCCTCATTAGTTCTCTGCTTTCTCTACCTCTGGCCACAGTTTTCAAACCATCTGCAAATGTCTCCTTTCAATGACTTGTCAGTGCCTTCCCACTTGTTCAAAAATCAGCAGAACAGGCTCCTAGGTCAACAACTAACAATGGTAACTTCTGTTTTCTACAATTCCTGACCCTATCTTGCATTCCTAAAATACAATGGGGATTTTATATACTTAAATCTTCTTACTGGCACAAAGCAGAATAAAAAAGCAACATGCTGTCAACATGTTTTTCTCTCTGTTTGAATGTAGCGATTCAATTGGGAAATTCCCCAAAGAGATGAGCTTAAAAGAAAGAGTTTCATTCTTTTGTTTCTCTCTTATAGATTACTTTAGTAGAGTAGAAACATTACTTGCAGTAATATATTAATTTTCAGGTTAGGAGCAAGCAGAGTTTTCTCAGAAGAGCATTGTGTTTTGCCAGTAATTAAAAAGCTGGTTACTGAAGATGATTTCTCGGGGATTTAATTTTGTCCCCTCCCTACTCCTCCACACAGGCAGGTGCACAGACTCACCCCAGCCCTGCTGCACTTCCCTGCTGCTGTCCAGGCATGGAAGTCATCCCCGTGCTGGAGCCTGCCGAGAGCTGCACAGGCAGGAGCAGGCAGCAGCCGGCAGCAGCCTCTCAGCCCTTTGCCAGGGCAGAAGCGTGGGTTCCTCTCCTCTGCCCAGCACACTCTTCTTGCAGACTCCATAAGAAATGAACCCCCTCAGAGGGCTGCAACTTTCTGCCAATCCTGGTTGATGCAGGCTGTCGGGTTTTGAAGCTATCGCAGGGAAAATGGCAAAGAGCATGATAAGGCACACAATGTTTTTAGCCTGGTTTCCTCATTAAACATCTTCTGATCCTCCCAAGAATGAAAGAAGAGACACAGAAAAATGACAGAAAGTGAAGCCCTTGCCCTGACTTTGGCAAGCACAAAGCCCTGAGTCCTCGTTTTCATGGGTAACTGGTGATGCACGAGGAACGCAACACGGGTCAAATGAGTTAGGAGCAAGTCCCAGGAAAGGCAACAGCTCTCTGGTACTTCATAGCCTGCAGTGGTACCAATAACACTTTCTGCAAAACTCCTTTTCCCATCCTTCTGCTTTTTTCCTGATAATGAGAAAAACTTAAAAGGTGCTCCCAGCTGACAGAACACTGACATGGTAACGGAGCAAATAGGTACTGCGTGTTACTTTTTGGTTCTTGAGCATCTCTCACTTAATTTTGGTGTTAAGTGGGATGTATTCACTAGGAATCTTCCTCCTTCAAAAACATCACCACGACAAAGCTGTAGAAGATAAGCATTGCAAAACGCTGTCACAGGAGATGTAGGGGATATGTATTTACTTTGATGTAAGCCGTTTATGATATACATAAAAATAAATGATCTTACAAGTTAATACCAATCACTGAGCACATAGATGTGAAATCACAAGAGCCATCAGTGAGTTATAGATCAGCATCTGAGTAACACGACCCATGTGCTACAGCTTCAAATAAATCACATTTACATAATCCAGCTGTGCTTCTCTGCACATATCTCTGCAAAGCACCATTTCATTATCAAGACTGTTTCTCCCTGTGAAATGTAAATCTTGCAGTAGGGGCCTGCTGAGATGCAGGGCTGACTGTAGTGTGACTCCACCACGCTAATTAACAAATAGGCAGGCTCAGTCTCAATGTAAATGTCGATCCTTGTGATTAGAGAAATTGCTGCACTAGCATTTTCTTTATTACCTAAAGAAAGCAACTTCAGAGTCATTCTTTTCTCTAAATGTCAAACTCTACAGCATGCTCTCTGGGCGTAGGCTACTATTCAGACTTGTCCCCCTTATTTGCTCTATCATTACCTCAATTTCCTCATTTTCTCATTTTTAAAAGAAAAATATTATAGGGTAATATTATAGTAGGTGTATACCTATATAGGTATAATAGATATTTAACATTATCAAGATGCATAATTTAACACAACTTTTCTTGACAATAATAAAATTAAGCATAAAACAAATGAAGATATTTAGACCTAAGAGACTAGAAGGCACTTGAATTGCAACAAAATCAGGCTTGGGAATGGGGAAGGAGAAAAGAATAAACTAGCGCTCTCTCTAACTCATGTCAGGGAAAAGACATGGCCTAGCACATAGCAAAGTAAACCACTATTATTATCCATCCCATGAGTGATTTAGAAGGATAATTTTCTTGAAGTTCAAAGAATGGAAGCACATGGTTTTGAAATGACCAGCTTGGGTTTTTTCCCTACTGTCTGAAAGCATTCTCCACAAAAATTTTGTTACCAAACCTTTCCAACAAAGCAGCTGCAACGCTAGATGCTTGCTCTTTCTCTTCCCAGGACAGAGAGAACCAAGGCCAGTGCAATCTGTTTCATTGCTGTAGGTAGATATGTTGTGACCCACTGCCTCTAATTCCCCTCCCAGGTGCTTTCCACACCTGTCCCATCACTATGTTTGTGGCAGGATCTCCATTTCCATCAAGTTCCTACAGGCACAGGAGCCGTCATTTAGCATTGGTGCAAATTACTTCTGATAAACAGAAAATTGGCATTTGGTTACACATGTAGCTCTTGGGATTAAAGGCACTAGTTCTCTTTCCCATGCATGTAGAGATTTCCAGTGGAAAGCAAGCCAGGCACATAGGCATGGAGGGAGGTGCTGCGCACTCCCTTGGCCTGCATAACCAGGGGCTGAGAACCACAAGTCAGACCTTAAAGTACAGCTTTGGGGTCTGGTCATTGATTGCAGTGACAGAAAGGGGCTACACTCATACAGAACTTCTTAAAATGCTTTTGTCTGATCAGGAAAGGACAAACATTTTATGGCATGTGCCTTCAATTTAGTGCCTTGTATAAAGACACTTTAAGACTGACTCATATAGATATTCATTCCAAGTATAGTACCAAATGGTGAGTTTGCTCCTCCTGAAGATTTCCTCTGTTCTTTTTTAAAGCCAAATTATTTTTCATGCATAGTTTGTAAGTTTTATGCCAAAATGGGAAACTCAAAGCAGAATAGGACCATTTTTACTGATAAGATATTGGACTTAGAGGCTTCAGACCAGTCTAGCTTTCTCAGTTGATGAATAGAAGTAGAAACAAATCCCTGCAGAAGCTTCTCTCCAAAACTCCTGTGCTGTATTTCCTCTTCCACATTGAAATTTGCTCCCACTTAAACCATGTGTAATCCCATTCTCTTATGTTTACAGTTTATGAATGTCAGTCTCCTTCAGCCATGAAACATTTATATTCACTCAAATGACTCCTTATGCTGTGCTTCACCTGACAGACTTTTCAGGGATAGTCTTTGAATCCCTCTTCAAAGCTCACATTTGGGTTACATTGCATTCACTGGACAAGTATCTACACATCTTCTCAACTTTTTGCCTGTGATGAATAGAAAGAGCTCAGCAGATGTGCTCTTATTTCATATTCAATTATAAAATTGGTTACACATACATACAAAAGCCCATTGGTCATAACAGGCTAGGTAAAGTAGCAGCAGCTGCAATTAGAAGAGTGATGATTCCCTCAAAATGTACTTCACAAACTGCTACCAGAAAGAGAAACTTTCTAAATGGGATGATGTGCATGACAGTGTCAGGATAGTTTCCATCTCAGTTCTTGCTTGGTTTCAGCCAGCCAGAAATAAATTTGTTCATGAAGTAAACATACTCCACTCCCCTCTACTCCCAAAATATTAAGCTGGTATCCAGTTTATGGGCAAAAGAAATAAGCACTTTGCTTCTGTTCTAATTAACTGGTATTGCCATGTCTTAAAGACTCCTCTTGTCAAAACATGTGTAACTTGTAACAGTTTGCTATTAGCGATGATATTAACAATGACCTGTCAAATTAACTAAAACCAAGTGAATTAGGATTGCTTGTGATACAGACAGAAAGCCTGATGAGGATGTCAAAACTAACAGAATAGTTTCAATCCTGGTGGTCTTCTAGGATTGTATACTACATACTTTCAAAGGTCAGAAACTGTTAATCAGCTTAACATAGAAGAGTCTACCAGAACCATTACTTCAGAAGGATTTCTAAACAATATACATGCCTTTGTTTCTAAAAAGAAAAAAAAAAAGTGGGGGACTGTATTAAGAGCTTATTACGAAAAACCTCTTTGGTGCATTCTAACATCATCTGTTATAATCATATGTTCTTCACTGCAGACCTGTCTAGACATAAAAACATATTTGGAGTTTAGATGGACCATGATTCATTACATCATACTAAGTCTTTTATGTTCCTTAATTTAATTAATAGAAGATTTTAATTAATAAAAAAATTCCTTATCCTAGTGTTTTCTTAAGGAATGAAGGGGTTTTCCAGTACACATTACCACTGAAAGGCAAATAAAATCTCCAATAAACAAAACATATAATGGCAGTTTTAGGAGCGTGCACACAAAGATCTGAATTAAAACTTCTAATTGTTTTGAAAGCATAGCCCCTAATCTCCTGCCTAGGAATGCTCCTCTTTGTCCATCCTTGTTTTAAATACAGATATGTAACAAAAAAACCCAAAACAAAACATAAAAACACAACAAAGCAACCCCCCCAAAAGTATATACATTAAAATCTCCATCAGTGAAAGGGCTTATACATTTTCTACATAAATGTAATACTGCCAAATCTACAGATTTTATTTATGTATTTTCTTGAAGCCAAATTTCATATTAAAATATATTGGCATATCATTACCAACAATACTATAAGTTGGTAGGATTCCAATAACACATTTATTATTAAATTAAGAAATACAAATTTATCTCCATTGTCACTACATGCAGTAGATTTAGGGCATATTCTTGCACCATGTGGACTTTGTATAAACACCCCAAAACATTCCAGTTTTCACTGTCTTGGAAATATAAATGTGGGCTGAGGTTTATGGATAAGACCGGCCTCTGAGTCACAAAAGGAGAATTCAAAAGAAAGACAGAGTCAGTTGCTAAGAGACCACAGCTACTGAGCACATGCTGTTATCTAATGGCATGCAATGAAGGCTTTCCAGTGAGAGAATGTGTAATGTATCTCTACGTACCAATAATGCCTTTCATTTACTGAGGGTAAAACACTATTGTAATAGCAGAGGCGGCCCCTCATTGTAACTTAAAGTGTTCAAATGCCTAAATTGAAAAAAAAGAAATCCTGAGGACTAAAATTCCTTGAATTTATTAATTCTCCATATCTTTTTAAGTTACATAAGAAAACTCATCATTTGATAAGTCACATCTCTGTTACTAATTTGCTGATATTAATCCTTATCTTATGATCAGCAATATCAGCTTCCACAATAGTGAAGCATGGGAATAAAGCAGTCAGTACCAGGCTTGTTAATTCCAGAGCTAAAAAGGTTGTATGTGAAGTTTGGATGATACAGTCCCACTTTGGTCTACAACAGCTATTTAACTGTCAGGATCCTTATTAGAAAAAGCCAGCTTTGGACTTCACCCTGAACACAAAGGCAACACTTCATGTTGGAAACATCAAAAAGGCAAACTATTTCAATGTTTACCAGATTCAGATTACAAAACCCAAGAAACTGTAAAAAATAAAGGGATTGCCATTTAGAACTCTATTTTCCATACTTACTCTACTCATTGCACTTAGAAGTTTCACCAAACTGCTGCAGGTATTTCAGGAATATAATAAGGACAATGGATGTCGCTGCTCCTGCAGCTCCTCTCCTCTGAAATGTTTCAGATACATTTTTCCTTAAGTAAAGCATCCCTCCTCTCTCGCTCTTCCCCTCCTTCTCCTTACTCCCCAAAATTTTTATCTGTCTGAATCTGAGCTAGAGTAGGCAGTCCAGGAGCTGTGAGAGCAATAACCTTACCAACCATTCTAAACAAAGCTATTCCTGCTCAACCATCAGTGTCTGTAACTAGATTCAGCATCCTCTGAAGGTATTTCTTTGTCCTCTGGCTACAAAAGGCCTCCACGTGACTCATTGAAACCAGACACCAAAGTTGTACATGGCTACAATTTGGTAAAATTAATTGCACTCATACTGTCACAATCTGGATTTGGATTAGGTAACACATGGCATTGCCCCGTTACTTAAATTTATGTACTTATGAAATTTATGCAGTTTACTCTAGCACAAAGAGGTAGGTTACTTACAAAATAAAAACTCAGTTATGCTACTTCCACTGTTTCCCTTGCAACATCACACCAAAAGGGTAACTTTAAAGATGTCTTCCCCACTGCCTTTGCAGAGAGTCTTTTCCCAACACTGCTCTAACCCATGCTAGTGTCTTCCAGAACAGAGTGACCAGAAGGAGAATGAAATTCTTGTTCCTGGACATGAGCTGTTGTGAATAATGATGCTCCCCCTGAAGCTGTGAATCTAGTGCATCTTACTTGTCCAGAGGTATACAACAGATATTTACTTCTAAGCAAAATTATTGAACTGAAAAAATGTTATTGATCCTTCACAGTTATTATGGTCAGTCACATATCCAGCTGTCATGAATGTGCACACTATTCTCACGCCAAAATTCTCAATGAAATTTTCAAAGAAACAAAGCATCATGACATTCCTCTCTTAATGTGCGTGTTTAATTACTAATAAAAAGAATGGGAGTTATAGATGTGAACTAAGCAAAATTTCTGTGTATTCATCCAAATTACATGAGATTTCCCCCTCCATGAATTCCTGAAAGCATTAATTGCACAATTTACTTTGAATGTTCAGAGAGAGAACCACCTGTTCAATTTTAATATATTTTTACTCTCCTAAAAAGGGTAACTAAAACTTCAGAAAACAAATAACCTTCTTTATAAAAAGTATGCCTGTAATTCAGACCAGAGTTCACAATAAAGATAGAAAAGGGGTGCAGACAGGCAGACACCTTCTACAGTCTAACACCAAATTCATAATGAAAAAGGCAACGAACCATGCCTTTCATTTTCAAGAATATTCAATCAGAATATTAAACTACATTATGATTATAAGCTGCTGCTAAAAATCCACATCTGCCTTATATCCATCAAGTTTTTAAGCGATTTAATAAGTCAATAGCATTTCTACATTAAACCTACAAATACTTCTATATAATCAATAAAATCAGCACATGCATGTGTGTTTATTTGTTTGTGCATTTTAAACAGAACAGTTTTTATCTGTGAATTCATTATGATAGTCTGCCAAAAAGAATCTTTGTAAGAGCAACAACTGCAGTTCTGACTCCACTGTAGTCATTCCAAAACCTCCATGAGCTTTTGAAAGGTCCATTTCTCTTCCAAAGGTACTAAATATAAATGTATTTATAAAAATATGTATGATTACATTCTCAGACAAATAACAAAATAATCCCAGTGTAATCAATAGTACCGAAATAAGACACTAAGACTAGGGCTTCCATTTCTGTCACAAAACAGTTGCCACTTCTTAGAAGGGCAGATCACTGCATGCATCAAATACTCCATAAAGTTATACTGCACTATGGTGAGGAACTACCGACAGATAATGTGTCTTCAGATAATGTTTTTCATAGCACTAAAAAGATATGCTATAGAAAGCATCTATTATGTTGCCTTTCTGTAATCATTTAAATGATGAGAAAACTATGTTTGTTTGGTTTTTTTGGGTGGAGGAGAGAAGGATTTTCTTAACCTTACTGTAGAGGCTGAGATTACAAGGGAAAAGGACCGCTTAAGTAATGTAGAAGTAAAACACATCTTTGAGATTTCAGCACATTACATACAACCACATCACATACATAACATGCATTCTTTGTAATAAAGATCTATATTCC
Source organism: Pterocles gutturalis (assembly GCF_000699245.1). Taxonomy (NCBI): domain Eukaryota; kingdom Metazoa; phylum Chordata; class Aves; order Pterocliformes; family Pteroclidae; genus Pterocles; species Pterocles gutturalis. The sequence continues at coordinate 26,324 of NW_010112443.1, read as the reverse complement.
AACTAAGCAGTTAAAACCTTTCCTGAGCAGGTTACAAATCCCTAAAAATGTTGCATAAACTGAAGCCACTTTGAACTTTCAATGATGGATTGCACATGGAAGTTTTGCAAGGAAGCTGGAGGCCAACACCTGTTTCAATGAAAACGTTGAAGTTGCTCAAAGTGTCTGGCTCTGGGAACTCAATTTCATAGGGAATCTTTGACTTTTGGCCTTAAATTTCAATTTCCCACAGTTTGACACCAAAGAATATTTCTAATGCAATAATCCAGACATCTGAAAAAAAACTAATAGAATCTGCACAGGATGCTATTAAGCTACAGGCTTCCTACCAAAAGATTTTATTTGTATTCCTATGCCACAGAATGAAAATATTTTTCTGTCTTTCCATCGATTTATACAATAATTCTTACATCAGTTGCTAAACAGCTTAAAAATAAAATCTATTTTCACTCTGTTATCATTCACCCTTTCTGTTTGCTTAAGATATGTAGCACAGAACACCATATGTGATTAATTTTGATGTCTGAGAGCAAAGAGGTTTTTTCTACCAATGCATCTAATCTCTATAATCAGTTGTCCTGGTTTCAGCTGGGATAGAGTTACCTTTCTTCATAGTGGCTGGTAAGAGGCTGTATTTGAGATTTGTGCTGAGGAGAAGGCTGATAACATACTGATGTTTATAGTTGCTGCCAGGACAGTCAAGGACTTAGCTTCTCTGCTGTGCCAGTGTCCACAGGTGCAGGCAAAGCTGGGAAGGAGCACAGCCCCAATTCCTAGCCTAGGATTCGACCTTAGGTTTAGGACTGAGATCCAGATTGGCTAATGTTCTATTCCATATCATGCCCAGTGTACAGATGAGACTCTGTCCAGAAGTTCTCGCTCTCACTCTCTCTCAGTTCATCTCTCTCTCTTGGTTGGCTCTCTATCTCTCAGACACTCAGGCTCTCATCTCTTTTCCAGCATTGTGGTTTCAGGACTCTCCCTGCTCTAGGATCATTGGCTGGGAACAGCTGAGCCTTGGCCATCAGGTGGTGAAGAGTTTCACTGTGTATCACTCATTTGTGTATTTGTATATATTACTATTATCATTATTATTTACAGTTTTGTTGTAGTTTAGTTATTAAGTTTTTCTTATCTCAACCCACAAGTCTCTTTTCAGTTTACTGCTTTAATTCTCTCCCCCATCCCTGGGAACAGGGAGGGTGTGTGGTGTTTTATGCTGCCTGGGTTCTAAAACATAACATCAGTCTAAACTCCAAAAGAATTTCACCCACTTATCTCAGTGTCATGTCATTTTTGAAAGACTAGTTATAAAAACCAGGCAATTAATTTTATTTATAATTTATAAAATGTTTGGTATTTTTTATTTTCAAAAATTGTTGCTTTCAGCAACAAGTGTTTGTAGATATATACATTTGGTAGGGCTTCATACTTCAGAAAAATTTTAACGATACACAAATATGTGTTTCAACCATCCTACTTAATGACAGCAATTACATCATTTAAAGCACAAGCAGACCCATAGCTTTATCATTCTCCTTACTCTCAAGAACAGAGGAGGTAAAAAAAGACAGTAAATCCCACTGGTGAAAAGAGAAGCACTGGGAGGTCCTGAAGCAGTGCTCATCCAGGCCTGCAAAAGCCTCACCATGGACTTCCCAACATTTCCTCCACTGCTCTTGGGGTACTTCCTAAAGGAAGGCATTCCCATTGGACTTCACATTTTACAGCTACAGACAGAGACATGAAGAGCTGACCTGTCTTGGCCCAGGCACCTTAGAGCCCTAGACAGGCATGTTCTGCACAGAGCACAAGAGGTACAAGCAACACTTCCAGCAGAAGATGATCTTCAGGTAGGTGCAGGACCAACGAGCAGCCTGTGCGGAGCCGCTCAGCCCGCGTGCAGAGGGGTGGCACAGGCCACTGATTTTATTTGTGACTCATCATTTGAGTGAAGTAACGTTAAGAAACATGACCAGCACTGAAAAGCTAGCAAGAAAATGTCAATGCTTTGAAACCTATGTTCTTGCAGAGATCTGTGACGTGTAGCATCTGAGAGTTGAAGTGTCAAACAGGACAGAGAACCGATAAATGACTTCCAGCTCTTGCTGATGCCCATTTATTTGAGAGTCCAGAGGAGGCTCAGATACTGCTTACTCCTACACCTGGTTTTCTAATCTCAAATTTCAATATTAAAACTGACAGTAATATTAATTCAGGGAGGCATTCCAAGGATTACCCGAGAATACACTCTAGGAGGAGCTAATAACTGGAACAGAGTGTGCAAGTTTTAAGTACTAACATGAGAAAGACAAACAGTAAGATACTGAAAGCAGCAGTATTTAACCAATCTCAGTGAGAGAAAGCACCAATCCTTAATGAACAAATAGCAGGGAGAAAAGGCACGGGCACACGCTAGTCATAACAATTAAATTTAGGGTCTCTGCTGCTGCTAGCTGTCACAAAGACCAAAAAGGAAAAGAGCAAATTTATTGCTATGCTCTTGCAGAGGCTTGTCACTAATTCTAGCTGATAGTTTGAAATGTTTTGGATGGTTGATTTTGTCCTATCACCAGACACAAAGTCATCAGCCACTACAGAGAATACAAACACTCGCTGACAGATATGATACTGCAGATCAATTACCAGGCAGCCGGAGGACCTAGCTCAGCTGCTCATAATTTCAGCTATTCACTAGCAGATGGGACTTAGAGCGTATTAAGATTTCAGCTAATCATCATCCTTACATATAATGCACTGAAAAGTTCATTAAAAAACCACAACAAAATAACTAAAAAGGCTCAAGAAAGCTCACAATGAAAAATTGACAAAAGCACTCCTATTCCGAGTGTCAGGTAGAATCTGATTTCAATACAGAACAGAAATGGATGGAGAGACCAAACATGGGCCTAACCAAAAGTCAGCTCAAATTCATGCCTTGAAGAGCTATTGAATCAGTCTGCCTTTTCCTTAGCTGCCTGCAAAAATAACTGATGTTCAACACTTCAAAAGAATAAGACACTTTATTCTAACTTATTCTAAAAATGAGTTCAGGAGTCTGCCTGGAAGGACCCAGGAAAGAGGCCAGAGACCCAGCATGGTGAAATTAGTTTTCCTCTCAAGCCATCTAGCTTAAGAGGAAAATTGATAAGCAGGAGCACAGGCCCCCTAACACCTTGCAGCTGCCATGCCTGAGACCCAGCTGAGGAGAAGTGCCTCGGCTCATTGCCTTTTCATTTCCATGACACCCTTGGCCCTCCCAAGAGCTTGCCAGAGGCAACGACAGTGGTGCAAAATATTCATAACTACATATTGCACATGATCCACCAAAAGGAATCAGTTTATTTATGTTTTCAATCTACTTTGATAGGAACTGGGAAACCTACAATGAAAAGCTTTGTTTCTTGACTTCATACGCGGTACCTAGTTGTCAGGGTTATTTTTTCTCTTGTTGTCTTACAGTTCTATGTTGAATAGAATGAAGTTCCCAGACTCCACAAGCCAATGTGCATATGACCCCATACCCTCACTACACATAAGTGACAGTTTAGTTTCAGATTACTGCTGGTTAAAACACAAACAGAAGAAGAGGTCCAGGGAGGAGACCCCTCTGCACCAAGGCAGCACACATTTTATGCTTTTTAAAATTACTCTAGATATACTTAAATTGAGACAAGGAAAGCTGTAAGGTTCAGATTTAAAGAGAAGGAATCAAGCATCTCACTGCTCAAGGGAAAGAAGGATTGAATAAAACTCAAGTGGCACAGCTGAAGGCATCATCTTTAACTGCAGCCACCAAAGGATTATACACAGACTAAAAAGAAAACCAGTAGGAGAAAGGGACTGGAGTGAGAAATAAGAAAGTATTTTAACCACTGGAAAGCAAAAAATATAATTATTTATTACTGGTGATTGTGAATCAGAGAGAATAAAAAAAAATCCCACACCTCTTTGCTTGTCTACACAGATACTGTTCTCATTTACAAAAATCTGTAATTTTATGCAAATTATTTCAAAATGAATTTGAGTTTTGGCATGGAAAACCTGTCATGTACACACTCTTGATTTGGTACCACAAGGTCTTTATTTTGCTTAATTTGACCTCAAGCTCTAGAGCCAATTTATATTTTATAGTAAGAATATATGCTCTACCTTTCTGGCTGGTCTACATATTTTGTCACCTTCTCTGCATAAGTTTGTTGCCAATGCAGGGGAAACGAAGGATGGTTTCCCACTAATTTTCCTCTGCATTTTTATAACATTACCTAAAAGACATACAATTGGGTCTTAACCTATACTGATAACCTTTTTCTCTTTTTACCAGAGACACATTAAAAAAAAAAGCAGTCAGATATTAGTTATGCGAATAACTATATTAATGAATCTTGCATGTAATTTAGGTGGATTTCAGGTTTTGTTTCCACAAACTTTAGGAAAACTATAAACGTTTCAAGAACTCAAAACACGCAGTATGTCTGCATGTAACAGAAAACGAGTCTACTGCTTAAAATCCATACACAGATAATTAACTTATATGACACACAAATGATTACAGATGTTTCAAAAATGTCACCTTTTTCCCAGTTCATGTTTAGAATTCCCACTGACAAAATTCCCACTTCAAGTACCACCCGCTTTGAAAAACCCACTCCAAATGGCAAGCACAGATACAATATGTGCATGTTTACATTATTTAATTAAGCAACACGGTGTGGCTGAAGTTTGAAAATAATCAAACCACCAATGTCTCAGGAGTATTGTGTGACTTACTGGGAATTCTCCCCACCACAGGCTTCACCCAGGAGTGCTGTGTTTTCATTCCCCAGGGAAGTACTGCAACAATAATCCTGCCTCATCACACTAATATTTAACAGCTGCAAATTATGTATCCTTATCTTTCATGTATCTTTATCTTGTTGTTTTGTGGTTTTGGTGGGTTTGTTTTTTTTTCCTTCCATCAGCCACCATGAAATTACAGACCATAAATGGATTTAGGTAGGAAGGTCATCCGGACCAACCTCCTTCTCCAAGCAGGGATAATCAAATCCTTTCAAGGACTCTAACATCAGAGGTCACATATTCCAGAAAGTGGCTGTCTCACTGGGCGACACAGAAGGCTCCCCACTTCTCTGCAAACAGTGTCCTGGTGACCAACACATTTTTTCCACCCTTTGGAAACAACTGCAGGGTGGGATAAAGCGATGCTAATGGGAAGTCCCACATCTAACATGGGAGTATGGCAGGGCAGATGGAGGAGACAAAGCAGAATCCCATTCTGTTTCATCCCAATCCAGTGAGAAGAGAGGAGGAAGGCAGCAGCCACATGAAGGAGCAAGAGGGAACACAGACACCAAAAGCCCGAGTGAGGAAACTGATTCCAGCTCCCCAAATCCCATGTCAGCCAGAGTGCAAACATCCTTCTGCCAAGCGCTGCTCAGCCTCCCCTCTTCTCTGCTGCTTCCCAGAGCTGCCCTACATATGATGCTAGTGGGTGGACAGAATGCATACCCACGTACGTCCCAAAAGGGTATAGACTCTTCAGGAGTGTAACACCATATGGTTGGGAGCAAATATATTTCCACTGAGAAACAAGCTGTTGAAGGTAAGACTACTGTTGGGTAATGCCAACCAGAGACACACTGACCACATGGGCTTCTCTTCCACCTAGTGTTTTGTCCCCTTGGGTGGCTTTCCTCTTTCGTACTACACAGACAATAGCAGTATTTGGCCTAATAACTCATAACTGTTATTCACAGTCCTTACAAAGACAGAAAATGTATTTTCCACATTTATCATGCTGCTCTCAATGCTGGCCCATTTTGATTTTCATTTACAAAACTAAGCATTTTCTGGTGTAATAGAAATGAGACTCATAATACTACTCGTAATGAACAGTTTGAGCAGAAAAAAAAACCTCCCACTTTGGAAATAAATTATCTGCAAGAGTCATTTTCTCATTTCATGCCACAACACTGCCATGTAAGAGAAGTCATTGAAAGAGAATATTTTTGTAAGATCAGTTCCTCGTTCCTCCTCCTTTGAAAAGCATAAGTCTCAGCTTCCCAGTGACATTTGACTTTTTATGAATGTTTCAGCATTTCTACTGATCACATGAGTAGTGGCAAGCTATTTTATACAAAAGCTGTACTGAGCTGGCATGTCCTTTTGCATGTTACACATAACCATCAATAAAAGGTTCTTAAAAGTTTCCCGTTGATTCTTCTAAAAATCACCTTTCTGTGCAGTGTGCATTTAATACAGGCATTTGATCATGATACCCTCCCAAATGCTGAATTCCTAAAATTCAGTCAGCTTTGTCTTCCTCTAATTCTCCAGGCAATCTGAACTATAAATGATTTTCATTATCAGTTGTCTTCATATAGAAGAAAAGTCATAATAAAAAAAAAGATAAAACACTGGAAAGAAACCTTATGAATGAGAAAGGCCATTTTTTTTTTAATATATATAACAGGATAATTTTGACTCTAATATGCAGCTGCCATCAGCCCCTATGTTTGTCTCAAGGGTGCTGTTTGGGTTCTCAATTAAGCTAGTCTAATAAAGAAAGGCAGAGAAACATCCTTGCAACAAGAAAAAGGAAATGACAGCCCAAGCCAACAGCAAGTCTAGTCACCCTCTTAAAATATTTTCAGACCTATCAAGGTAAGTTTTTCATGATAAATAGGTGTTATATTGAGATTATTTTTAAAATATAAAAAAAAATCCAGAACACTCTTGAGTATCCTCTCATATAGTTTCCATCAGATCGTTCTGTTAGCATTTATCTGACTGTAATTTGTAATGTACCATCTCTAATGTACTTAAGCTAAGGGTAGGCTGTGGAAATACTGGGGCAGTCTCACTGGCTTGAACATGCAGAGACAGCCCTCTGTCCCTTCCCCAGGCAATAAGCTACTTCCAGTGATGCTTACCTGGCACTCCAGCAAGAGAGCCCCAAACAGCATCCATAGCACTGTGGTGGCAAACAATGATTTTAGAGCTCCACAGCTCATCCGTCTGGTTATACCTTTTTTGACCCATAGTCTTAGAGAAAAAGTCCTCTCCCGGTAGCAGAGAAGCAGAAGAAACATGCCTTTTTTTACAAGCATGTGTTGATCTTATTTGTGTTTGCAGAAACTATCAGATGTGGACATGGGACTTCCCCATGGGAATCTACCAGCATAAGAGGTCCTGCAGACACACACTGCTCAAGAGCACAAATTTGGTGTGCGCCCTGCGTTCTCAGGTGATAATAATGTCATGACATTTTGCTTTCTAAAGAAAGAAAAGTCTCTCTTCCCTAAGTGACTGAGCCATAAACAGCATGATTTAAGTTATTTCAGGAAAAACTAGTATTTTCTGTTCATATGCCACAAGATTTCAAAACCTATCCCACGCTTCTTTTTACTTGTAGAGATATGTACAACACTGTCACTCCGAATTTCAGTTAACAGTGCCAGTGTTACACATGCATCCATTCAAAGGAAATTATTTTCTGCAAATATTATGTCTCTGGATGCCTTTGTTGTGTTATCAGGAGTGCTAATAAAACTGACTAGCAGGCAGAGCACAGGGTCTTAGAGCCACTTCTTAGAGCATTCTCATCTTACATGTTTGCCTCTTGTCCTGGGCATCTGTTGACTGCCCATTTATTTCTAAATGGTTCTTCATGGACCTGCTCTGGATGAACTTGCAGAACCTTCTGTTTTCCTGTCCTTCTTGTAGTTATGACCTGCACATTTTTGTGCCTGTTTTTCTTTTTTTCACTACTCTATCACATGACTTGTTCTCCATGGTTCTCCATTTCACTTGATTTCTGCAGTTTTAAATCAGGTTCCACCCTTCTATTGATTCATAGACAAAATCAGATTCCTTCTGAACTCACTGGTAAGCTTCAAGGACTCTGGACATGAAGGTTTGTTTTAAGGACTTATCTTTCAATCATGTTTTTCCTTTTTTTTTTTTCTTCCTCGTGCAAATCTTTAAAATTGTCCTTGCTTCTGTGATTCATTTCTCCAATTCTTTTAACTGAATAGTGTTTCTATAGTACTGTTTTCTACAGATTTTAGCAGCCACTGGCATAAGCACACATATTTGAATTGTGTAGTGCATTTCAGACTAAGTTTGGATGAGAAAAGATGTAGAAAGTAAAGCATGTAGGGAAGACTTGTGTTGGTTTTATACTGTACTGAGCTTCTTCCTTATCGCAAATCAAGAAAAACAAGGCAAACCCAGACAAAAGTTCATTAAATTGTGCCAGGCTACTACTTAGCCTGTCTTACATTGTATGGCCATAACTTGCTTTTCTTTCACTGCTTTTTTATATCTCCTGATTTTGGTTTTCTGCTGCAAACAAGAGTTCCTATTCCACATGAGGATTTAGGAAGGACGCCTAGAGTGATAGAGGCCAGCAAGTCTACCTTAATTTAAGAAAACTGATGGTGTTCTCACTTACCATGTTTTCCAATTAGATGTAATTAAGCATGTAACTGTCATCTTATAGATGAAGTCTAACACCAGAACCTCTCAGATTTCATTTTTCCATGAACAGAGAAACATCATATGTAAAAAAAAAAAATACAGAAAGCATTTTGTTATTAGGGAACCACTGTTCTCAAAATGTTCCGTTTTCTATTCTTTGCATAGTTGGGCTTTTCAATGAATTTAAGACAGGGTAGATGAAGAACGTAAGAACATGCTCCAAACATGGAAGTGTGAGAAACCATATTTGTAAAGATCATGTTAATCAGACCAACTGGCCTTGAATCCAGACCCATAACAGGCAATACAGTTTTATCACCAAGAGTTACAGAAGACTAGACCCATTCTGTGGCTGACCTGCCTTTCCACCTAAGCAAGCCAATGCAACAAGTCATTATGATTTCAAATACCTGCAAAAATAATAAGCATCACACTAGGGTAAAACAAAAATAGACATGCTATTTTGAAGCTTCTCAAAAGTAGGCTGTTAGTGTTGCAAGTAACCGGCTAGCATTTCCAAGCTACTGAGGAACTTACTGCCACCCATCCGCCTCTTTCACTCTGGGTACCATGCAAGGCTCACACATGCGTGATGTCTGGCAGTCACCACAGGTAGCCAAAGTGCACAGCCACACCTGAATTCTAGTAAAAATTATAGAAAAAACCCTCTTACTAATGGAAAATGCAAACAAAAAATTTTAATCCACAAGCTGTTTAAAGGTTATCACTGTCACTGTTTTACAGAGGCTTTTACTGGCTAGAAGGTTCTCATTTAAAGTAGATTTACAAAATTAAAATAATATCTGCATATAGCTTTACTTGCTAACTTATAGCCTGAAGTTATTTAATAATATCTTGAAAAATTGCTTGGAATGAAAATGAAAATTGAGCCTTAACACAAGTTTTGGAAATTCAGTAGAAATTAAACAATAAGGAGTCTGTATTTTTATGGGGTTTTTTTTCTTTCAACCTATAATTTACCACACCTGCATGAATTCCTTTCTAATCCTTTATAAAAGCTGAGCTGTTAACAGTTTATTGTTGTGTAAAGTGTATTATTAAAATATACATTTGGTTTTTTCTTTACTTATGAAGCCTGTTTCACAGATCCAACCTTTTTTTTTTTTCATTATTTATATGTTGGTTTACATGCATAGGTTACAAAATATATAGTTAATATAAATAACATGAACTCTGTTTTAAGAATCAGAAGCATACTCTGTCAGCAAAAATGCGATGCAAGTGTGATTGGGAAATTACGTTTCAGATCATTGCTGTCTACCAGGTACACAGAGTAAGAAGCAGTTCTGGTTACAAGAAATTTACGGTACATTAGGACAGAAAAAGGATGGGAAAAATTTCCATTATTATCTTTCCCATGTTATAGATTCAAACCTGAAAAGATTACAGGCTTAGGTGTATGAAGGCCACTGTTTTAAGGACTGAATTATGACACTGTAAAGAAGTGTGTCCAGCTAGCAGGAAAACTCATTACTCACTTCTGAAAACTGAAAATTAAGAATTTGGCTTAAAGTCACCCTGAGAGTCAATAAAGCAGCCAGGTGCAGGGTTGTATTATCTTCTCAGTTAAATAGTACAATACTGAGCCCCAATCCCATTTGCTTTTTTTTTTTTTTCTTGACTAAGCTAGCTTTTACAACCTCTTATAACACAAGCCCTGTAGGCACAGTTAAGAGCAGTGGTACTTTCAATAACCTGTATAGTAAAATATTCAGCAGGTACGCCGCTGCTATTCATTGCTTCACTAGGGCTGAAAAATCCAGAAAGGGTAAATTCCCCTGTTTGCTTAACGCTTTGCTGGGACATGGTGCCTACAATTATATGAGTCATTTAAATGAGCCTGGGACTGTTCTCTGGCACAGAGGCAAACAGGCATGGAATAACTCACATTCACTCTGTTAAATTCTCCTGCTCTCCGAAACAGGGTGGCCACAGGCAAAACCCCTTTTGCAGGGGTTATCCCTGGCTCATCCTAGTGCCCAAACCATGCCTGGGACAGGAAAGACAGTGCTGGCTTGCCAGGCCAAAATCATGCCCAAGACCTTTCCAGTCAGACCCAGGGACCTTCGGCTGTGTCATCCTGCTGGCCCCTTGTTCAAAGGTGAATTTCTGTCCAAGGTAAAGACAGACCACTTCCCTTGATGTCGCTCTTTTAACAACACAGATGGATCAAATAGCAGCTGTGTCCATGTAATAGGTTGGTTCCCACTCAGTCACAAAGAAACCAGGTATTTATCCACACCACTTTCACAGGTCTGGGAGCCACGACCAGCCCTATAATTCTGTGTGCTTCCAAATTTAAGGAAAGAAGGTGTTGGGTTTTTTTTCTGTAACACGGTTATTAATAATCAATAAACTTTGTCCAGATGTTTGGTTTCTCAGATCACAGGGACCCAAGTTAAATCACTTATACGAATGTGAAACTCCTTTTGACACTTTTTGAGTGGGAGGAGAAAGGTATATACAGTTTTTATTCTCACCTGCACCCTCCATGGACTTTCTAATGCTCTGCATATTCAATACTGCTATTCAAACAGGAAAAACAAACAAAAAAAAAGAACAAGCAAGACACTTTCTACTGCTCTGCAGATCCAGTACTGCTACTCAAACAGGTAAAAAAAAAAAAAAAAAAAAGAGCAAGAAAGACAGTTTTCCTCAGTCCGTTAGGAACAAAGAACTAATGCCCACATGGAGAGACTGGTTTTTATAACAAACACACCTCCTAAAAGTTAATTACTTTCCATTTAACACAGTGGAAATGACCGAGGGCACCACTGAAACAAGCAGTGCCATCTAACAGAGGAACCACCTTGTGTAATTTGAGCATCCAAAGAGTGATAAAACAAAAAGTCCACAAGGTATTTACAGCAAGCCACAAGCATGCCAGGAATTTTTCAACAAATAGAAGATGATTCCTGACAAGAAGAGCTTATCTGCTTCTCTAAATCCAAAAGTTTAGACATTTTGGAAATAATCAGGCTGCATAGGTGATTGCAGCAAAAAACAGGTGGCAGAGGCTGTGTTCTCCTCTTGCTACGGTGCATGATGCCCGGGTACCAAAAGGAAGCACACCACCACTCATTGGTGACTCAATCTTAAAAAGGCATGTGCCATGACCTACAGAAAAGTGAAGGAAGAAAATCAAGCTTCATGGCTGTTGCCTCCACCCCAAAATCAGCTCTCCTGCAAGGTCATGGTAGCACATGGTGCCCCACCACCAGCTGCCTCCACTCTGGGGTCTCACAGCCTTCACCACGCACTACATCACGAAAAAAAGTGTTTTATATAAACAAGTTCTGGGGATGAAATGGTAATGAAAAGCCCTTATATGATGACTTTTTGAGCCCAAAACAGAGAATTTTTTTTTGGGGGGGGAGGGGGGAGAGGAGACAACACATTACAGTTAAAGAGATATTTTTAACTGCAGTTGGTTAAAAAATAAAGACAAAGAGCAAAGGCGGCGGGGGAAGAGCCTACATTTTTAATGGATTAAACAAATTAAAATGGTATTTGTATTCTAAAATCCTCAAGGCTTAGAAAAATATCTGGAGAAGGCAATACAAATCTAAGTTAATTATGCAAATTAAAAGAATGCTGTAGTGTTGTATGACAGAGACAAAAAAGCATGAGCAATAAACTTTTCTCAATGGAAGATTCATTAAAAATTCCTCTGTAATTTAATTAAAATCATGCCAGGAAACTAATTTTAAGACAATTTTAATCTTAGCTTTAATTCCCTAATTGTTTTAGTGTTTGAGGACTTAAAGTACATCTGTGTGGGGAAAAATAATTTGGCACTTTGAAAAGAAAATAATTAATGCTTGAATTTTAGAAGTGAATAATATCCTCATGGCAGTTAGCAGAGTACTTTGTAAATTCATATGGCAAGATATATATAGTTATATTAGCATATATGGCTAATTTATAATCCACATCTAGACTGGCACATCCTTCTCAAAATTTTAAGGAGAAATCCCTTTTTATTTCAAAGGGGACCTTGGTGTGCAGTGGTAGTATATTTATGCCCTACATTTTACTCAAGGGCTGATTTAGTTATATTTACATTCAAAAGCAAACTCAAAGCAACACCCAGTATACATAAAACATTGTCTTGCTTGTATGGTTTCACATCTCTTGTTTAGGTTTTTACTTTCAGTGTGTTCTAAATGTTTCACTCCTGTTTCTTGCTTCCTTTTACACATATGGGAAAACTAATTATAGGTTCTTCATTAGTAGGATTTAGCAGAGAGTTTGGAGATATTTTTATGTCAAAAAAAATGTTGTGTGTTTTATAAAAATATACTAGATAAGCATCACTGAATCATTTGGTTAAAAAAAAAGAAAAAAGGGAGAGTTCTGTAGATTTTATAAATATTTAAGACCTAAAAATGGCAAGGCAGTTTGAGATCAACTGAAAACAAATGGCAAGGCAGTTTGAGATAAACTAAAACCAAATGTACAAATACATGTTCAGTGTAACTGTGAATTTAACAGCAAATTATATTATGCTTGACTGAAATAGAACTCTGTCTTTTTTACATTAATAAAGGCACACACCCAACCACGGTAAAGAACTGTATGTTCCCGTGTGTCTTTATGCATGCCTCTTTGTGTTACAGATAAGGTGTTGTTTAAGTAATTTAACCACTCCATGAGGCTTCAGCTCCTGGTTACCCTAAGACTCATCCTCACGTCACACTTCCCACTTGGTCAACACAGCGGCTCTCTGGTAACCTTGCTGCCTCTATGAAGGATTTATTTTCTTCCCACTGAGACATGGAATGAAATCCTTGGGAACATTTGCTTCATTGCTGGTATCAAGCAGTTAATTTATTTTCTTTTAAACCCTTCCCAATATTGAAAAGTCTTCCTTTTCAGTAATTCAGACTAGACAGTATCTTCTTGGGATTTTGCAGGGAGATTGTCAATGGGTGGACGAGAAACAAGAAACAGTCCCACCTCCACCCCCTGTCTCCTATGAGGAATTACATCATCTTCTAGTCACTCTAGGCAGATAGATTGGCTGGACTTATCAGAGGGAGCTTTCACAAGATAAGAGATATATGTAATAGGATGTACCACACAACATCTCCATCAGACCTCTCCCTGGTACAGCCCAGCCATCATGCAGAGTTGTACAGGATAGGGAGGAGGTGCTGGAACGTGCCCATGCATTGGCATTACCTTGCACCACAGTGCCCTGGTACCCCCCTGCCGCATGCTGCCTCGAAAGCACAACCACTCCTCTGTCTGGCACCAGCCCAGGGATGCAGAGCACTTGCCAATATTGGTGTCTTCTGTGTAACACAGGGATGCTCTCAGCATGCCACAGCAGCTCACTTATAGGGTTGCTTCCCCTCTGTTAGCAGCTGCTTGTTTTAACATGGTAACATATTTACCAAGGGGATGGTCGGCTGGGATGGAGGATCCAGTGGTCAGTGAAGACATGTTTCTATTTACCAGTTTAATGACTAAGCTGGCCAAAAGGATCAAGCGGTTTTCCCAAGGCTATTCAGTAAACCAGAGCTGCACTTGTGATTAACACCCGAAGTGTTTCCCTCTACCACCTTTAGCCCTGCATAGTAAAGCTGTCTTTCCAGAACAGAAAGCCAAAGAAGCTAAGAAAACAATTACAAACTGCTTCAAATTTATGTGAGAGAACAAAGCGTGGAGAGCATGAAAGAGCTGAATACTAACAGTCAAATCTTGGAAGAACAAAGCATAAGAGTTGTTAAAAACAAACAAAAAAGATAAATTCATGCTGTTACCTATTTTAAGAAGAGACATAAAAGACTTTGCCAAGACTAGAGAAGAAAAAGCTACATTGATCCACATTTATCCTCAGTTACTACTGGGAGATGAGGGTTCAGATGCCTGTTTCATCTGCAGAATTCTCTTATGAAAAGCCAATTAAATTTTCTTTTGGTAGAAGCAGTGTGCCTCTTTGTAAAAATCTCTGTTCGTTGCTTCTCTGTTTCAGATTCTCCTCTGTAAAGTGAAGATAATGAATGTGTCCTTTTCTCTTGCCCTTTCTCTAAAATGGCTTTTCAAGTTCTCAGGAACCACTTCTCTACACAAGAAAGCCTCTTTCTCAGCAATGCCTCTAGACACCACTAGGGAGTTGAGGGTATGAAAGGTTGCATAACTGTACTTTAATAAATCAGAGGTTAACAAGTCAGTCCATAAACTTCTATCTGTAAGTCCAAATGTTCTTTTAATATTACTGCAGTCATAAATAAAACATCCTCTGGCATTAAAGTTCCCATCAGTTAGACCTTCCTTCTTGATGTTTGCAGTGTGTTTATTAAACTAAAGCCTGTTCATAAATGAATTGCAGGCTCCAACTATCAATTCAATACTTTTCCCAGTAAACACAACATGAAAAAGCCAAACTGCTTTAACCATACAAGACTATATAAAGTTCTCTTTTCATTTATTATCTCTTCTGCACCTGCTCTAAATACTTCTTAGCTTAACTGATGGTCTCTGAACAATCAGTGTTTATATTCACTTTGGAGCTGCTT